>NW_028190543.1:869698-971685 GCF_048542155.1 Nylanderia fulva | reverse complement strand
CTTAATCTAGGAGGTAAGAAAGAGATAAGTGAGGGTCAGAGAATCAGAGACGTAGTGGTAGATCCACTCCCCAACCCATCAAGGGGTAGAAATGAAGACAATCTCTTCATTAAGTACAAGGAAGAGTTGGGAGAGCTGAGGGTATTTGGATTTAAAGATATTCAAAAGAATATTAAAGTGTTGAAGTCGGTAAATGGAAACGTAGAAGAGGCTATAAACTACTTAGTAAATGAAAAAGGAGGTTCAACGCTTCATTCCAGGTGATTTTTAATTAAAAATTGGTTACAGTTTAACTTCCAATTTATTTATAGAACCATCCTCTTTTCCATAAATCTTAAGAGATATATCTCCTGTTTAACAGACTGATAAACCCTTCTACATTGAAGCTACACACCCCTTTAATGTCAAATATCTCAACATCTTTATACTTGCTCTTTAAAAGTTCATCTAATCTTATCTCATAGGGATCAGTGACCCTGGATTCTAAGACGTACATTTCAATAACAAATATTCCAGGTGTGTCACAAAGTATTATGAAATAGAACCCGTTATACTGTTCCTTGGTATAATTGTATATTTCCATTAATACACCTTTAGACTTCAATTTCCTTGCTGAATAGAGGCAAGAACCATAAGCACTATCCTTATTCATTTTCTTTATCTTATAACTGTTCTTATCAAAGAAAGATTCTTTCTTCTTTACTATCATCTTACTACAGAAGGAGAAAAGATATTCCTCATGTGCTTTAACCTTCTTTTCCAAGTACTCTCCTTTCACAGTCAAGCTTCCTAAGGACTTTCTATTCATCTCTAGTTCCTTATTTCTTTCATAAGACATATACTTTAGAGTAATTATATCCTGTGCTAAGAGCAACAAGATTCCACCAAAGAAATTATCTCTTGAAATGACCCCCATTTCCTCTAATGTTAGCATTTCCCCGTAAATCTCCTCTTTAAATAAGTCCAAAGACTTAGGCAATGTAAGAGAAATGCTCCTAGAATGCTTCCTTTCCTCTCTACCACTCCTAACACTAAATGGATCACTAATTCTTCCATCTTTAATGTTATCTCTGAATTTGCCTTTATATGACATATTTCTAGTTATACTACCCTCTCTACTTTTATGGCTACGCACGGTATCTTTAATACATCCTCTATCACTACTACCAACAGTAGTATTATCTCCATTTCCAGCATCACTCTTATCATTTCTAAGAATATCCCCTACTTTAACTCTGATCATGTTAAAATCACTCCCATGTCTAATATCTATCTCTTTATCATTTCTAACTCTCTCATATCTAGCCTTTTCTTCTTCAGTGGACTCTCTTCTGAGAAGATCCAACAAATCTCTTCCATTGGCTATAGAAAGTAAAAGAATTATCTTTTTCTTGATATGTCCCACTTTTTTATTCATTTTTACCTTATTTTCATCAATCTTTTTTATAATATTTGGATCTGTTAGATAAAAGCTAATAGAATACTTATCACCCTCTCTATTGCTAATCATTGGTTTACCCTTATTTATCAACTCGTGCAGCATTTCATTAGTACTACATATCTTATCAATATTTACCTTTAAAAGGGATAGTAAATCATTTATCTCCTCCACAGTGAAGTATACTACAGGTTTATGTATCTTGTCATTATTTTCAATGTTTTCCTCCACCTGATAATATTTATCAATACCCTCAACACTTGTGATATTCTTTATTATCTCCAGATATCTACTCCTATTCTCCTCTATAAATTTATTTATAGGAAAGAAATAAGACATTGAGTGAGTCACACCAAAATCATCACTGTTAGTATCTTTATTATCAACTTCATTATCTTCACTAAAAATTATAATTCTCATCAACTTATCTACTTCCAAAGATTTCTCCAAGAGTTCTCTAGAGATAGAGAAAGAAGTGTCAAAATAACTGGGTACTAACAACATAGAAGAAATAAACTCATCATAGAAAAACTTGCTAACCTCCACTAAAGAGATACTACCCAGAAATTTAAGATACACTCTAAGAGAATAAGGTAAATTAGAAGTACTCCTTTCTATTGTATCTAATATAGAAGTAATAATACCCCTCAAAGTCTTTAATCTCGTTGAATAGATACTTTTAACAATATCATTACATAGAGCTATATCTCTACTTACATTCCTATCATAAATCTGTTTATAAATCAAAATGGGGTCTGAAAGGACATCTAAGGAATTTAAATTTCTTAAAATTGCAGAAATCTCACTTTTTAAAGATTTACACTCATTGTTCCTCTCTAAATAATTAAAGAGAATTATAGATGAGGAGTACCCTGAAAAGATGTTCCTCTTAGCATTAGACTTTCTCATATTTGAAAGACTATCCCTCATGGTCCTATTAATTTTCTCTTTATTATCAATGTTAATACTTGTGAGAATATCACCTCCATCACTACTATTTCCATCACCTTCATTAAAAAATCCTTTATCCCTATCTACTACCCCATTATCTATATCACTTCCACTTTCTATGATAAAAATATACTCCATTAATTTAATGATTCTATACTCTTCTCGTTGAGAACACCCGTAAGAAAATAATGGGACTATGAAATTAGAAATAAAGCTATTTCTTTCCTCTATATTTTTAAAGGTAGCCAAAATATTGGAGAGATAAGATGGATTGATCTGTAACAAATACAAAATATTTTGAAAAACTTTATACTCCTCAGTCTCTAAGGGATAAGAAGATAAAATATCTTGAATTGAGGGTCTTCTAATAGATAAATTGGAAATATTTATCTTATTATTCATCAACAATCCAATTCTCATTTCTATTTCATCTATATAAAGATCCATCAAATAATTCTCCTTTATTTTCATTAATATCTCGTTGTGAAGGTTCTCAATTTCTCTTTCCTTCTCTATCTCCCTAAAATTCTCATAAAATATGAAAAGATAATTTTTTACAGAAAACAATGAAATATCCTTCCTGTAGAAAATCTCATTAAAACATCTTCTGTATAAAAAACCCTTAAATCTACTTTTTATATCTCTAAGATATCTTTTATTAAGGTAAGATCTAACAAGAGAAGTCAGCTCACTAATTATCATACCTTTTTTGTTTCTTTGCTCCATCTCTTTAATTTCATTTTCATGCTCTAAAAGCAATCTTTTGGTATTTAAAACTCTCTCATTATAATCATCTCGACATCTAAATAGTTTATATCTTATGAATACCTTTAAAGTATCTATTATGGTTTTATTTATTACATTTCTTATCTCCTTAAACTTGGGTATCCTAATATTTGATATCTCCGAGTGTTTCTTTAAGATTTCTTGTTCTGTAAAAGATATCTCTCCTATAAGATTTTTAATTCTGTCAGCTTTACCAGTCTTATATAAAAAATGTGCTAAAGCATGAATGCAATAGATAACACAAGGTATGTTCTTTTTCTCATAAAGATAAACTACATCAAAGTAAAATATTTGAGGTAGCCCTACATCTCTAAGTGAATTTAAGAAATAGTTTATATTATCGGTGTGTCTGTATTGTAGTGTCTTATCATAAAATAACTTGCCTACTGATTCAGGTGATATGTATTGTGCTATCTTGGCTAGAGTGACTCCTTTTCTCAGCTCCTCCTCAAAATCCTCCAGAGAATGACTCCTTTCTTTGACAATACTTTCCACCCATTGCTTAGCCTCCTCTAAATGACACAAATACTCATATACCTGGCTATTCCTCCTTTCTACATCCATCTGAGCAGATGTAACTATTCTACCACTCTCCAATGTCTCATAAACACTCTTCCTATGCATCTCCTCTTTGTTTATTTTGCGCATGAATGGGGTCAATTTTTTATTAAATTAAAAATTTTAAAGTTATTTTTATAAGGTTCTAGGAGAGGGGTGGTGAAAACAAAAAGAGAATAGATACATGTCTTGATTATTGTTGTTCTACTAAATGAGTTTTTTATATTTCTGCACCCTGCTATGGGCTATAAAAATTTAATTCTTCAGAATTGGAACATTTATACTTTAAAAGTGATAGACACCCTTTATATTTGCAGTGTTAGTTTAACACCAGATTTAGTAGATAATAATAGAACACAGTTAATGATGTCTATTGATAATGATAAATCATTCGTTTTATGCTCTCTTATTCCCTATGTTCAAGAAAATTTTTGTCTTATTTATTCCATTGATAGTGGAAAGTCAATTAGAATTTATATTTCAGGGTCTAACGACTTGGATTTGCTCTACTATGAAAAATAAACCTTTTACCTACGATTTAATTAAAAGATCGTTCCATTGAACTCTTCCCTCTGACAACAATTTAATAACCTTTGGTATCTCTTTAAGGTCAATTCTGACCTGTTCCATTGAATCTCTATCTCTAATTGTAGCTTTCCCATCATCCATTGACTCTGCATCAATGGTAATAAAGAAAGGGACACCTATTTCATCATTAGATGAATACTTCTTACCAATGGAGACATTTCTATCACAAAAATTAAAGCATAAGTTTTCGTTTCTAAATTCTCTTCTTAGTTGAGAGATTAAAGGCTCAAATTTACAATCATTTTCCAAAGTTGTAATAGTACATTTAACGGGTGCTACCATTGGGTTAAAACTCAGGACCTTTCTATTTTTATCCTCTTCTCTAACCCAGAAGATATGTTCCAGGAGTGCATAAAAAATCCTTCCAATTCCAAAACTTGGTTCAATTACTGAAGGTGTGTATTCTTCAACGTAATACTTTTTACTTTCTTTTACAACTTCCAGATTATAAATCTCATCTTCAAATTCAATTTTTAGATTCTTTGCTTCTCCAATTGGAATATCTCTAATAGAAACTCCAAGTCTGTTTGAGATATCCTCTTGTGTTAGATTTTCCACTATTTCCACAAATCTTGGGAAGCTTGTCTTTAATTTCTTACCTAGAACTTTCTTATCAACAGAAACACTCCAGACCTCCTTAAAAATTGGTTCTTTTAGAACCCTCCTGGCCTTAAGATTGATATTTGAATGTTTCTCATGCATTGTAAGATCATAACAGGATCTATCGGCTATTCCGATACACTCTATCCATCCATACGAGGTAAATATTTCAACATCCCAACAATCACAGGCATAGTGTGCCATTTCCCTCTTCTTGTGTTGTCTAAACCTTAATTTAGAGGTATCGATTCCTATGAACTTCAAAAAGAGATAAACTCTACCCATAAAATATCCCAGTATTTCATTGTCAATTACACCCTTGGTAACAGCACTTTCTAAACTCATGTTATAAATTTTCTGGTCTTCGCTACAAACACAAAACATCAAATCTAACTGAAGATCTTTTACTTCTCCAAATCTCTCCAATGTTTTATTTTTGGGATCTACGAAATACTCAATCTCAGCTTGCTCAAACTCTCTAGTTCTTATTACTCCAGACCTAGGACTTATTTCATTCCTAAAAACCTTTCCAATACTAGCAGATCCAAAGGGTAATCTTTCATTGTTTAACTCAAGTAACTTCTTAAAGTTAACAAACTGACCCTGTGCAGTTTCAGGTCTTAAAAATGAAGGCTTTTGAGATTTTGGTCCAATATTGGTACTAAATATTAAATTAAATTGAGTGGAATCTTCCAATTCATTGCCACTACTACTTCTTATTTTATATTTAGCTATAACATCATCTACTTCTTTTGTGGATAAACAATCCACCATATTTATTAGCTTTTCTATCTCATCATTCTTCTCCATCTTCTCCAGCTCATTCTTTATTAGGTGATCAGCTCTGTAACACTCCCCGTTTACTTTATCAAACACCAGTAAATCTGAGAATTTATCCACATGTCCACTAGCTTTTAACACCTCATAAGGTGTTAGAATGCAAGAATCTATCTCCATTAAATTTAATTCATTTATAAAGAAGATCTTCCACCAATGGATGATGTTACATTTCAGAGTGGTACCACATGGTCCATAATCATATAAACCAGATACACCTCCATATATCTGAGCAGTAGGTATCACAAAATGTCCCTTTTTCAATAATTCTTCAAATTTCAAATTCTCGTCTTTCATTGATAACTTTTTTGAACAGGGTAGCATTTTAAAAGATAAATACAAAATGGAATCCAACTCTTATTAAATGGTGTGTTTATTTAACATTAAAACTTTAACCTTTCATTTTATTTGGGATATTTTTATCTTCTAATAGTATAGAAAGTTCATCCCTTAACTTAGATGAACTCTAAAGATAAGAAAGAAAAGGATTATCAATTTCTAAAAGAATTCGTGGATGATGAGGAACAGAACTGGAGATATGATAAAATTGTTTGGAATATCGATGATGATATGTTATAACACAAAGCTTAAGTTCTTGAATAACTCATTTTAAATAAAATCTTTGATATTTGATTTTAATTGTATCATTTTCAAGTATTTTACTTTTTCTTATCTTTATGGTACATTTTCAAGGTATAGCAAGGAATTGGAAGTTCTTTGTTTGTGGTTTATAAGTTTAAAATGGAAAAAAACAGAACCCTTGGAAGATCACATGAAGTATAATACCATAGATATGGATAATATGAGTAGCAACATTTTCACCAGTGACTTTGTTTGTAATGAAAGGTAAGTTAATAAGAAATTTAATTTTTAGTTTTTGTTCAGAAAGTGGGTTTATATCACGAGATGTTGAGTTAATGAGTAGGGTTTCATTAGATGATTCCCTTATCTTCAGAAGCGAGGGAAGTAATTCTATTTTCTTTGATGATACTTTGGTAGGAGATGTGGTAAAAGAGGATAAGGAGAATAGTGTAGGAGATGGAAAGGCTGTTGCAGAAAAAAAGTATATCTACAATAAGGAAACCAGCGATGAGTTGAGAGATAAAAGTGGGACCGTAGATGATAATAGCAACATACTCTTGGATTCTATAAGAGATACTATGAAGCAAGGTGATACCAAAGGAGAGTGGTGTTCTGATAACAAAAATAATTTTAAAGGTGGATCTAAACTCAGTATCGTTGTAAATAATCTACAAAGTACATTAGAAAGTGAATTGAATGTATTTAATAATGCAATTACCATGAATAGGGTCTATCCTTCCAAGAATCTATCTATAGAAAAGGTAACCTTAGCTAATATCAAGGATCCTCATTCTATCTCTCTTTTTAATGAAAAACCTTTTTCTTCAACTCATTGGTCTATTGAAAGTGAAGTCAAGAAGAGAGCATACACTAACCAGAAAATAAGCACTTCAAATCTACCGCGGAATCTATCAGTTCCCATAGATCAGGAAATAAACCTGAGAGACAAGAACTTGAAGAGGCATTTGATAGATTTTTGGTTAGGGTTCGATAATGGGGAAGTTCATTCCCTACCCACTCTTGGGTCTGGAAAGAGTGATAGTATACAAAGAATTAGCAACCTGGTTATATCAAAAGTGATATTGAACGAGTATAAGGTAGAATACAAAATAGTGGATTGCAGGTTTTCCTATGAGTATAAAGGCGGACACATTAGGGGAGCAATAAATGTAAATACAACGGAAGACATTGACATCCTTTATAAGGCTCATAAAAATATGATTTTAATATTTCATTGTGAGTATTCTTCTATAAGAGCACCTAGACTGGCTAAATACCTTAGAAACAAGGATAGATCTTCAAATATCTACCCTAAGCTACGATTTCCTGAGATCTACATCATGGAGGGTGGGTATAAGGAATTTTATAGGAGTTATTCTGAGTTATGCGAACCAAGAAGGTACATCTCGATGGATGATATCAATTTTAAGGAGAGTTTGTATGAGGAACAAGGTAATAGAAAAAAATATAAGAACACATAAAGGAGGTCAGAAGATTCTAACCGGGAGAGTACTGATGGTGCGTATGTGAGAGTGTGTTCTAATAAAAAGTTTTATGAATTTAATTTACCCCATTACCTTATATGTATGTATTTACTTCAGCTAAATAGTTCCATATAACATCCCTTAAATTACACAAGTCATTCTGAATTGCTATCATATCCTTCTCATGCTCACTTCTAACTCTAACAACTTCATACTCAATGTCCTTCATTTCTTTAAGATTTTCCTCAATTCTTTCTTGTACACTTTTCCTCTCTCCTGACATCTTGCTATAATTAATCTTTAGATCCTCCAACTTTTTGGTTATGTCTTGAGTATACCTTTCATTTGAATCCTGCAAATTATATGCTTTACATTCTATTTGTGATATTTGCTTTAAAATATTATCTTTCCTATTCCTTAAGGTATCAATAGAACAATTCAAAGTGGATATGTCCCTTTCTAAGATATTAATCTCTCCTTTGTATTCCTCTAGTTTGAACCTCTCCTCTCTAATGCTTACTGCTACTTTAATTATCTCCTTTAGCTCCTCCTTTACCCTTTCGAAGAGTTTTATGTTATCTGTCAGCTTGACAGTTCTTCCTTCTAGTGATCTAATACACTCTTTTTCCTTGGATATCATATCTCTCATTTCATTTAGCAATTCCATAAGTTTACTCGGATCACTTACTATTTGTGTCTTGAGACAGGCTATATCCTGTTTTAGATTTAGAAGGATTAGCTGGTTTGAGCTAATCTTATCATTTAACTCTGATTTTTCGGTTTTGATTTTATTTAATTCTTGTATCTCAGATCTTTGTATCTTATAAAGATCTCTCAACTCTACCTCTAAACAGTTAATTTCATTTGTAAGTGTTAATATTTCATCATTATTCCTTTTTATCTCTTCTTCCATTCTCTCTAACTTACTTCTCTCCATCCCTATCTTATCCTCCAACTCCTCTTTTATTTCTTCTCTCTCTGTACACTTCTTAGAAATCCTCTCATAAATACTCCTTTTATTGTCTCTGAACATCGAAAAGTTTATTATAATACTTATAAAGGTAACAATCCTCTTAGACTCTGGTTGGGTTATATCTCTTAACGTCAGGGAATCTATACCAAGGTTTCTCAAAAATCTATCCATCTTCCTATATAGTACCAACAATGAGTGTGAATCTTCATAGAGGTGGGGGTCCTCCAGTGTATTAACCTTGTTTATAATCTCTTGGATGTTTTCCCCTGTGTATATTTCCAGGAGACTCTCAAACAATTTTTGAATAAACTGTTGAGTGGGTTTAAGTAGATCGGTTTGTTTAATTGGAAGGTTTATTTCTGAAAAGTATTGAATTATCTCTCTTGGTGTGAAATCTGGCACAGAATAGATATCCCTCTTGTTCTGTTTTAACATTGGCTCGGGGTACAAAAGAAAAGTTTGAAAAAGACAGGTAAAGTGTTGGGATAGAAGAAAATGATAATTAAAACCAAGTGATTTATTTAAAAGGTATTTTTCACTTTATACTTGGATAACATTACACTGGGTACAAATATTGCTCTATTCTTCTTTATAGATACCTTCTTCCCCACTTCAATGTACTCACCTTCGTAGTAAGGTGGGGGAATTGGAAGGGAGGGTCTACCAAATCTAAATATCCTTATTTTAGTAGGTCCACTTACCACCAATATTAATATTAGTATTGATAAAAACATTGTTTTAACTACGATGTCTTTCTGTATCCTCATGGAATTAAAATCTGGGATATAACAAAGAACGATTAATAACCCAAATCCTTTAAAATTATTCCCTTTGAATGTAAGATAATATAACAAGTGATAAATCCTATAATACCCTATAAAACGGTATATATTCGTATAGTATTTAAGTTGATATTGTTAGTGGGTGAAATTGACAACAATTGGAACCAATACTCAATACTATGTTATGATCAGTTAAATGAAAGGTTTATTAAAAGCAACAATTTCTTTTCTGGTCTCTCCCTCTCACGAGATCTTAATCAATAAATTTTTACAAACTTTCTTATCCAATTGATAAGATCGTAGCAATAATACTCCCAAGTTTGGTAAGAGATGTATTGATATTTTAAATAAATGATAAATCAATAGATTAGTAACTTTACGATGATATTACCATTAAAGCAATTTTAAAACTATATAAAGAGTGCGATTTAGAAAAATTATACAATGAAGATTGGTATGGGAATTTTTACGATTTTGAATTTGTGGTGTATGATGGTATTTTGTGATAGAACCACAAAGGGTGAAAATATAGAAGAGAAAGAAAGTGGTGAGAATGGTATACTTCTCGAGGAGTCAAATAGTAGTAGTACATGTGAAAGTAAAATTAAAGAAGTTAAAGAAAGGAGTGAAAACTTAATGAGAAAAATAGCACAAGTACTTGAAGGAGAAAAAGAAATTGGAGAAGAAGGATTGAAAAAACTGCAAAAAAAACTTAAAAGACGGCTAAAAGAACTTAAAAGACTGGAAATAGAACTTGAAGGACAGCAAAAAGAACTTGAAAGACTGAAAATAGAATTTGAAAGACTTATTAAACGATATTCTAGAAATTCTAATTCATCCCCTCAAAAGATCACTGATCACTAGATGATGAATCTAACACAAATGAAAACAAAAAAAGAAAACTAGTTAGATAAAGGGTTATATAAGACGTACTCTGGGATTAACTATCCCTTGACATTGATTTTATTATTAAATGTCTTTTATTTCAAAATACTCTCTCAATTCTTCACCCTTCTTCCTCCCTCTCCTAACCTCACACTCAAAATTTAGGAATTACAGTAAAACATCAAACATTCCATTTCTTCAACACCTCGTATGCAATTAATATCTTAGATTGAATATATGGTGATCCTCTTACCATATTTTGTTTATATATTCTATGGAATCTACTATTTATCTCTCCAAGAGATGTATTTTCAGATACATTCAAAATCTTTTTTGCTTCCATAACACTCATTTTAGTACTAGACTCTCTTCCTAGTACTTCTTTTAGGGTTATACATAACGTTTTAACCATACAGAGACTTCCATTTCCAATAACTCTCAACAAAATCAATGACATTCAATTTACAGTCACAACCCTCTAGGGTGTACACCCCCTCAATTTCTAATTCACTACCTCTCCCTAGCAAAATTTGGAATGAAGAAAATAATTTTTGAGTTCAATCAGTGTGATCCAAAGAGATGCTCTGGAAAGAAGTTGATAAAATTCAATAGAGTTAAACCACAAAAAATAAATAGATCCTTTAGAGGTATAGTTTTATCACCGATGGGTCTCAAAGCATTATCTATGGAGGATAGAGGTATTATAGAGTCTTGTGGGATTGGTCTCATTGATTGTTCCTGGTCCAAGATAATGGATATTCCCACTAATAACTTACCAACGAAGAATAATAGATTATTACCATTTTTGGTATCAGTCAATCCTGTTAATTATGGTAAACCATTTAAATTGAATTGTGTTGAAGCTCTTTCGGCGTCTCTTTACATTTGTGGATTCGTAGATGAATCGCTTGATATTTTTGAGGGTTTTTCCTACAAAGATGAGTTCTTTAAGGTGAATGGCGAGTTGTTAGAAAAGTACAGGGAATGCCCCACTAGTACTGATGTAGTTAGGGTCCAAAACGAGTATTTAGAGACACATCAAAACAAATAAACTTAGTTATGGTATTATGGGATGTGAATTAAGATCTCACTATCTCACTTCACATTCCTTATGGTCATTTCTATTTCTTAGATCTCTCTTTACAGTTGTTTTAGAACCCTCCAAAGAATCGATGATTTTTAAAAATTCCATAGAGTCTCTCGAAGAAACACCTCTAAGAGTACAGAGAATAGTAACAGAGTTAAGGGAGATAGATGACAATGTAGAATCATTCTATAAAGAGATAAGTGAGGAGGGAAAGAAAATTTTGAATGAGTTAATACAAGATGAGAGTACAAACAATGACTTAGACAAACACAACGAATCAATAAATAAAATGAACAAGTCATTTCTAAAGATCTACGAAAATGAGAAGAAATATGAAAAGTTAGTAGAACATCTTCTGATATTTTTAGATGATCAAATAGAAGTGGTCAATAAGGAATGTGAGGATTTCCAAGAAATGGTTAGTAAATCTTCTCTTTGTTTGAAAGCTTCTAAGCTCTCTTCTTTTATGGGTATTGATGGTATAAAGGATACTGAATCAGCTGATGGTGTTTATTGTTACTGTAAGAGTGGATCTAAGGGAAATATGGTTGCATGTGATAATCCAAACTGTCTTACAGAATGGTTCCACTACGAATGTGTGGGACTTGTCTCACCGCCATCTGGAAAGTGGCTTTGTAAGGAATGTAGAGAGAAGTAAATAAAGTGTTTCTTAATTTTACCTTTACATTGCAATGAGTAGGGGATAGGCCAATATATCCTTTGCGCGTAAAAGAATCATCTAAAATATTCTTAAGTGGTGAGCACTGTGAAACCACAAGTAAAACAAAGACATTAATATAAATTAATAAAATTGGGATTTAAAACATCACAAAATGTTCAACACAACAAGATATAAAGAGATGATAAATCAAAAGGAAAATATAAATTGTGATATAGCAATAATTGAGGATGAGTTTATGATCATAGGAATGGGTATGTTGAAGATTGTTAAACATGGAAGTACCCAAAACTTAAAAAATTTTATCAGCATAAATAGAAACAGTGAAGATTTTGATATGGCAAAGGATTATAGAGACAGAAGGGGAAGGAGTGCTTTACACTATGCTGTCCTTAAAAATGATTTTGAAAGTATCAAATTATTAGTAGAACTTGGACTAGATGTAAATTCCAAAGATTATTCTCTCATCTCTCCCTTAGATATAGCACGATCTAAGAAATATTCAAAAATTGTTGAATATTTCAAGAGAGGTGTGAAGGTATGTTAATTTTAATTAAAAATACCTTAAAATGTAAATCAGTGATTCTCCAATCTTTTGGATCTTACCTTTTACTTTTAACATATCATAAGAGGGTCAATATTTGATCCTATTGAGAGAGTTTTATAAATTCCTCACTCAAAATGCTTTACCTCCAACAATAAGTAGCGGTTTGGATAAAATCGTACTTTCTAACCTCCTTTGTAGGAAATAAGTGATTAAGCATAGCCCACCACAAACTAGAAACACAGAGTAAAAGATGAATAAGCTAGTATTGTAACTACATCTTGCTCGTATAAAATTGATTAAAATCACAGACAATCTAGACATTAGTGATCCTATGGTATACAAAGTAGAGAATCCAGCAGTAAATCTCACCAATTGTTTAGTGGGAGAGATATCGTTAGAATATCCCATAAAAAGACGAACTAACACAATAATACCCCATAAATCAACACAAACACAGAAAATTGAAGTTGTCCAAAAGTTCACGGCTAAGAGAAGACCTAACAAAAACTCAAGTCCTCTTATAAGCATCTTACCATCTCCAAAATAATCTATAACCATAAACCTATCGAATATTTCAATCTTTTCTTGAAATGGAAGTACAACAACTCCGTAGAGAACAAAGAAGACTCCAAATCCAAGAATTAACCTCTTCAAAATTACAGAATTAGGAGTTGTTATGATTTGTTTCTGCATGGCAATATAAAATAAGAAAGAAAAGGGAACAGTAAATAGTATCCCTAGATAATATGTGGATGCAAAATTTAATCTTTCTGTCACGAAATAATCCCTCGTAATTTTCAAAATTAAGTAAATGTAAGTTATTAAAAGGTACATTGCTCCCATATGCCAAAATTTTGGCTTCTCCAAATCAGCAACATGAAATATTGCTCTTAGCACACCACCTGAATTTGCCTCCTTCTCAATATCCTCTTCAGTTAGAAAATCACTGTTTTTTCCATCAAATCTTATTGATATATCTTCAACTTCGCTCATTTCTTTCTCCTGCACAAAGTATAAATTTTTAACCCCTTGATCAATCCGAGACACCATAAAAGGAAAATATATTTATGTGCCCTCTCGTTGTAATTTCAAAGAAAGTATTAAATACTCACTAATTTGGGTCTATAGTGGATATACAAGTAATTGGGTAAAAATAAAGCGATTTCCAGAGCCAAAGAGATAATTCATATTATATCCCATGATCCATCTTAACCAGCCCTTTAATCCCATTTTTCCTATCTCTTTGATTTGGAAATAGATCAAGATAAGGTTTTATTGAAGATCTATATTTATTAACTAAATGTAGAACTACTAATAATACAGCTACCAATCATGCACTAAAATTTTGAGATGATAAAAGCTAACTTACTCTAAAATCACCCCAATGAGTGTAGCTCTAAAGGAATACAGAATAACTGAAAAGAAAAAGGTAAATTACAATGTTATAACCATAAAAATGGAACCCATAAACATTAATGAGAAGATATCAACTTATGATATTTCATTTTTTATCTTTATACATTTAGATAATACAAATGAGAAGAGACCATACACACCAATAGCAGTGAGTGGCTTAGAGATGGAATTAGCCATTAAAGTGTACGAAAAAGGGTTTATTTCAAAATTTATAGGTAATAAAGGTGTTGGAGATAGTTTGTGGCTTAGTGAAGGATATCCAAAGAGAAGGTATGTTATAAATGAATTTAACAACATTTTAATGATAGCTGGTGGTACTGGTATTGCACCAATGATGCAAATTCTTGATTATTCTTTAAATATCAAAGGAAATAAGACCAATTTTGTTTTAATATTCTGCAACTTAAGCTCTAAAGATATCTTTTTAAGTGAAAGGTTAGACAGGTACAAGGAAAAACTGAAGATATTCCATGTTTTAGAGGATAATGAAGGGATAAATAGCAAATTTATAAGAAAAGGAAGAATTAACAAAGAGGTAGTGTTTGATATTACTTCAAATAGTTCTTTTGACTTTTGTTATACTTGTGGGCCACCAGGAATGATGGACATTGTTTGTGGATCTAAAGCTTTGGATAAAACACAGGGCGAATTGAAAGGTATTTTAAAGGAGTTAAGGTTTAATGAAGAGAGTGTTTATAAGTTCTAGCCTTTTTGGGATGAATGGTGCGATTTTAAAGTGAATAAATAGGAACAGTCTTTTAGCAAGGTTATGGAAATTGTGTAGACAAGATAAAAGATAAGAGTACAATGCTACCGGTTGACGAGGTAAAGAAACTATACCAAAAAACTTGAAAATGTTAAGGAACACGGAAGTTTAATAAAAGACAATTGGTAATGGAATTTAGAAATCTTTTATCTGCTCAAAGGAATCAACTAAATTCTTTCAAATCCTATCCTTTCCATATCTTCTACGAGTGTACCTATTTCACCTCTGTTTTTTAAAAATTCAGAGAATATTCTTTCCCTTCTCTGCAATAAGAATTCCGTAAAGCATATTAAATAAAAGTATCTAACCATAAACCCTTTTCCTTTCTTGAGTACCATCTCATCTCCCTCGCTATATTTTCCTATTACCTCTCTAAGATTCTCCAAATGATCTAACCTGTCTATAACAAAATCCAAGATTCTTTTGCTTTTATTAGCAAAATGGAGAGTTTGTAATAACATAGAAATCAATTTAAATTTAGGTGGATAAATTGTTAACAAATTCTTTTCGTTACCTTTCTCTCCACTTTCCACCATTCCTTCCAACTCTTTAATAAATAAACTCAAATAAGCTATAACCATTCCAGTAGTGGTTCTTCCCTTTCCAATTTGACAATTAAAAATTAAAATTCTCGGTTTTTTTATTCTTACTATCAAATTATAAAAGTTGTCTATCATTTCAGGTATAGGAGATTGTTCATCTGTTATTGGTATTCTATTATAAATTATATCGTGTGATACGTAAAACTCTCTTACCGTTTTAATTTCCTCTATTTTCACCCATCTCCCTATTGTAATACACCGATCACCCACCATTTCCTCATCGTGTAATAACAAAATATCCTTTTTATCGCCATTCTTAATTTTATACTTTCCTTCATACTTTTTATTATATTCCATTTCATTTAGAATATCATCCTTCATATTTCGTTCCAAATCCTCAACCCTTTCTAAAGGTATCCCCGTGTTCTCTATGTTCTCTGTTGGAGAATTGTACTCTCTGAGGACATATGGTGATTTATTGATATAAATAACAGGTTCTTCTCTGAGACAAAACCAATTTATTACCAATTTAATTTTATCATCCTTAACGATATCACCAATCTTCCTCATAACACCTCTTATTCCATCTCCATGTGGCATAGATAGTCCTACAATAACATTCTCACCAAATTTCAGATATCTAAAGTTCCTGGTACCTGGTATTTTCAATAACTCAAAGTATTTACTTCCTATAAAGTAATCGTGCTTTAAAATCGTGTTTTTATTTAGTACCTTTCCATTTCTATCTTTTAGATACTCCAAATACTCATTACACAAATTTAGTAACTCCTCTGTTGTATCTTTCATATTACCCAAATTTTCATAAATTCTTTTTATTTCACTTCTTTCATTAAACCACTCCTCAAAAGATGAAATACTAAATAGCACATTCTCGTCATCTTTAACCAATCTCTCCTTTCCGCTTTTTACCTCATAAAGAAAGTTTGAAAAGCAGATTAAAATGAAGTATTTCTTAATACCCCTTATAAAATACTTTAAGTTGCTTCCCTTAATGAAATCTATGAATAATTCCTTAAAATACTTTAAAAATAGAGCATCTACCTTCACTTTAGACTCCTTTCCATATTTTAATAGCCTAATAAGGGAATTAATGGATTTTATAATAATACTCCCATCTATAATGGAGTAACTCGTATTATCATTCCCATATTTGATATGTTCTAATATTAGATCAATGATAATGGAGAAATAAGCTGATCTTCCCTTTTTACTGTGTGATTGACAGATTATCTTCTTATCCTTATAGACCCCATCTTCTACTATCACCTTAAAGATGGAATTAAAGGAGTATAAGGGGATAGGAAGTGATGAGGTTATTGGAAATGAAATATACCCACAACAAAACTTAGAGAAATACTCCCTAGTGGTTAGAATATCTTCATTTTGTATGTTATAGAGATTCTTATTCAATAACTCTTCATTTTCTATATGATAAATCACTATCTTTCTATTCTTATTATATTCCAAAATTATCTTTCTCTTTATCTCCTCTTCTAGCTCATTGATCCTCTCTTTATCTATCCCCCTTAGAAAGGTTATGTTCTTTCTGTACTTATCTATCTCTCTTAATAGATACGGAATACCCCTTACATAGATACAAGGTTCCTCTCTAAGATTAATCCACACTATATTTTCATTCAAAGGTACTGTCTTACCATAAGGTTGTTCTAAAATATTGATATGATCACATATCTCCTTATCTTTGAATAAATTATCCAATTCTATCCTTTTATATTCAACCAAAATGGTGTATTCACCTTTCTTAAAAAGATTACTGAAACAGGAGGATGTAGAGATAACTTTAAAATTATTTAAAGGTGATAAAAGGTAATCTCTAGGAACTTTCTTTCTAATAAAACCATAAACATTGGTAAATTTAACTTTAGAAATGAAATCTACCAGAAAACTGAAATTTGAGTCCTTACAATGAGTGGAAAGATAATCTTGGTACAATATTAATGTAATATACCTCTCTAGTATGAAGATACTCTCTTCAATATAACTCTTCTTCTTAGTTATTTCAAATTTTACAATTTTTTGTATTAAATGTTCCTTTAAAGTACCTCCTTTAGAGAATATCCCTATTGCCTTATCTACAACCTCTTTAGAGTGCTTGTGTATTAAAATTGATAATAAATTGTTTATTATCTTATAATTACCTTCTAACCCTATCTTTAAGAGTGGAAGTATCTCACTTCTCTCTCCGTATAAATTCAATAGCTCTAGAAAGGTTTTCTCTAGAAATGAAGAGATTTGGAATGGTCTGTAACTCTTATCTGCTAAGAGAAGTGCCTTCTCTTCTAGCGGGTTATTTAATAAAAAAATGTTTTTTGATTTCTGAGGTTCCTGTAACTTAGAATTATGTTCTATCTCTCTACTGAGATCTATAGACTCACTCTTTTCAAGTGACTTGCTAGTACTCCTAAAACCTCCTCTGAGGTTTAATGTCAAATAACAGAAAATCATTCCGAAGAGAGACCTTCCGGTCCCAGAAGAAGAATTAAAAATGAAGCAAGAATTCTTGTTTCTAGAAATAACTCTGTTCAAGGAGGAAAGTGTGTCATTTTCAATTGTATACCCATGAGATGGAAGAGTAAACCTGTAGTACTTTAAAGTGGGGTATGAAGAGAGTAAATAAGTAAAGATCTCTCTAGTTGTTCTAAGGTCGTAAATACTGGTAAATGATTCCCTTAAAATACCATTTTGAGATTCTTCATGTATCAATAAAAATTTATTGATATTGAACTCTGTTAATATCTCTGTCTTAACCCTCTGTTCCATGTCCTCTAAATTCTCATAAGACATTCTTTTGAAGGATTTGATATTTTCAAATGGTCGAGATTTGTCTCTAAGAATAAACGGTTGATAGTTGAGATAAATCATAGGTTCCTCTCTGAGGTTTATCCAAACACATTCCTTGGTAGAGAGGAAGGATAAAATATTCTTTATCCCATGATAAGTTGGTTGTCCACACCCAAAAATATTCTCTATCCCGTAAAAATTTAAGGTACCAGATATTGGAATAGCGTTTATATTATCTTTTATATTATTAAAATCTTGTTTTAATATGGAATGAGAAGTTAGAACATATCCATCCCTTTTATAGTCTTCTATTACTAAATAGTTTTTGTTTTTCTCTCCAATTACCTTGCTTTTCATTCCAAAAAAATTCTTCGTTTTTGGGTTTGATTTTTTGAGGTTTAACTTTTGAATTGATAAAATAGATGGATGGAGAATTACCTTTAAAGATACAAGCGAGATACACTCATAAATTTGAAAGGGTGAGAAATTTCATTTAGATCCTTTTTAGGTGAAATCAAGTTTATTTAAGTGATCCACTGCACAGGTAGCGCTAACTTTGGGTTGAACCCTTTAGTTCTTGGTTCTACAATGATAATCAGGAAAGTAATTCGAAGATGGTTTTGATTTATTCAAAGGTTACCAAAGATGTAAATCGTAAGAGAAAGGAATAAGAAAGGCATGAGAATGACTATAATTCTAAAGATACGCCCTTTAAACGCTTTTCTCTGTCCTTCTTTAGCGGAAAGAGCTGCTACCATACTTGAAAATGTAAATATTTCCCCTTTAACCACTTTATCCAATATTAACACCATATTACACATGCCAATATCTCTATATGTACTTTTTTTTACTTTAATGACTCTCTCAACCTTTTTATTTCCAATAAATTGATATGTCATTAGTTCCAGTCCTTTCATTGCCTTGCTCCTAATAGATGAATCCGTATCAATATCCTTACCATTGAAGTAAATCTCTCCTAGAGGTTTTTTAGAAGCATCACATTGTAAATAGCTAAGTAAAGACTTATCAGAGATCAAGTGATAACTCGTTACACCGCCCTTTTCCAAGTAAAAAATAACTATAAAAATGAATATCATATCCATTTCTTTATTTTGAGCTCTAGATATATCCATTCTTAGTTTATTTATCATCTCATTATTTAATTCAATTACATTCATGTCATTATCCAATTTTAGGATTTCTTGGTTTAATTCAAATTTCAATATTGACATTTCTATCTTTCTCACTATTTCCCACCTCCTTTTTACCATCAAAAAGTTTACTTTTCAAGCTCCATTCTAAAGGTTGGTTTTAAGATTCTATTAGATAGAAGAACACCAAAAACAATACATAGAAATAGTAAGAATACAGCAAGAAACAACATAACCTGTGGAGCTATAAAATGATTATTTATATATCTAAGAAAATCTAATTGTTTCTCTTCAAAACGATCTAAATTGAATCTATTAGTGAATATAGCACTGTATCTATGTCCATTTAATTCTTTATTGGCATATTTTAATGAGTAATATCCTATTAAACCAGTGTAATAATTAACTGGAAAGAGTATAAGAATATAGGAAAGGTATCCAACTGTTATCTCAAATACTTTGGATTGTAATATGTTTTGAAAGTATGAAAATACTCTATTTGGTATTATAGATACCGTTATAGCTGTAAATTGTATGGCTATGTAAAGGGGTTTATATCTTGTTACAAAGGACACCATTAGAGAAAAGGGTACAATTATAAATGGAGTGATAAAAATAGAGATAAAAGTATGTCTGACTGAAAAATATGGAAATACGAAATAAACCATTAGTGAAAGTGTATATGGAGGTATGCTTTCCATTAGTGTTTCATAGATGAGTAGTGTAATGTAATACGAAGATGTAGAGTATAATAATTCAGAAAGCTCTATTTTCTCTATAGAATTAAAATTGGAATATTTAACAGAGATTGATCCCATAATGACAAGAATTATAGAACTTAAAAGAAAAATGGTGTTGTTTGACATGAGAATGTGTTTATATATCACTTCTATATTTTTTTTATATATTTCGGTTTTATGATTTAAAGGTTCGGGCAGGTATGAGGTATGAGTGAATTGATAAGCTGCCATTCCTAGAAAATAAAATCCAAGAATCCAGAGAATTAAAATCCTCTTAAAAAGAATTTTACAACACTTAGACAAGTTCTTCCAATCTGAGTCCAACCTTCTTTGTAACAGAACCACAACATGTATTAAATTTGGAAAAGAACTTGTAAAAGGGTAATTTTGGGTGTTGGAAGTTATCTTTCTAAGGTGTTGCGGTTTATCATCTCCAGATATTCCATATTTCACATTGCTTTCTCCCCTTATTTCTTGATATTCCAAATCTTTCTTTAAAATGTTTGAAAGTATTTTCGGAAACGTTGCATTTTGGGGTATTTTAAATCCCATTCTTTCAAATTCTCTCTTGTATTCACATCCTTTACCATTAAAGATTATCTCTCCATTGGACATTGCGATTATCCTATCAAATTTATTATAAATTTTATCATTTATTTTTTGAAGTGTCAAAATTATTATTTTATTGTCCTCTTTTGCTATCTCGATAAGGAGATCAAAGAATAATTTAGAATCCGTGCTATCTATTCCCTTGAAAGGATCATCCAAAAATATGATCTTTGGATCCTTTAAAAGTTCCATTCCAAGGATAATTAACTTCCTTTCAATCTTTGATGTATTCTCCACTTCTATATCCTTTAAATTGTTTATTTTAAGTTTTATGAGAATCTCTTTAACTTTAGTCTTTATCTTTTTACTCCTTATAGCGTGATTTACTAGTTTGGCTCTGTATGACATCACACATCCTACTGTTACTTTATCAAAAATCACATTCTCTCTGTCAATGAATCCTATAGATCTCATCCATTCATCCACATTTCTTAATTTATCATTAAATGTTATTGATCCACATGTTATGGCATTATTTGGCACTCTTCCTGCTAATATCTTCAATAAAAAGATATTTCCACTACTCTCCGATCCAACAATGCCAACAACTTCCCCACCGTTAATTACTCCAGTACAATTTTTTAGTATTCTAACTTCTTCTGTCTCCTTATCCAATTGCTTAGTTAATATTTCCATATTTACGTTGTTCCATTCTAATTTCATTTAAAAATAATTAACTAATTTTAGATAGGGTCAAATTTCATCCTACATCAGTTTTTTTATTATTCACTCCTTTTTCATGGGAAAGATACTATCCAATGATATTTTCTTTATTATTATAATCTTTCACAAAAAATTAAATTAAAGATCTCATTAGCCAGTATGTGGATGCTAAACTGTGTTAAATTTATCTTTTGGGTCTTAGTAAAATTCCGCTCAATTAAAAAAATTAACTGGTGAAGCTCCTCTAGAGAAGAAGAATTGGTTATTCATCATACAATTCTGTATGTAAGGTTCTCATTTAAATACAATATACTATCCGTGGATTATATCAATAGTGTTGGAGAGTAATGTTAAAACTATGTTTTCAATCTCTTATTAGTAAGAATCTATCATTCCAATTATGCATAGTTACTGTATTTTATTTCATAAATTTAGGATTGGATTCTGATAGCTAAATAAGGGGCTATTACAATCCATAAAAAGGAGGGAAAGAGGAACCCTTTCGGCTAAGATATTTTTTGCATGAAAAAGGAGATAGAACATATCCTAGAAAATATTCAGGATCAGAGATGGTGGTATTACAACAAAAAGGAATCGCAAAATGTATTTAATGACTCCCCTAATGCGATAGAAATTCTTAGAAAAATGTTAAACACACCAAATGTACAGAAATGTTTGAAGCTAATAGATAAGTTAGATCTCAATATAGACGAGAACTCTATTTTAAAACCCTTAGAGTGTAAATCAAATATAAATCAACACGTATATTCTTTACTATTTCCATTATACAAGAAAAAGCTAATCTCAGAACCTAAATTCAAAGAGGTACAGGAAATTTTTAAGTGCATGAAGAATTATCAACAAATGTTTTTAGATACAGAGAAAGGTTATTTAATTAAAAGGATAGAAATGGATAGATATACTTTTAAAAGAAATAGAGAGGAGATAATCAAGATAAAAAATAGAGCCTTAGAGATTTCAGATCTTCTCAAAGAATCACTTCCGTTTCAAACGCAAGATTTTTTAAAATCAAAAATGGTGAATGTTACGCCTAAAGTTTGTTTTGTTATAAATTTGGACAATTTTTTTAATTTACAAAAGATTAGCAAGACATTTCCAAACGAAGTGAAATATTTGGATAGACTTATTGATTACTTTAAGAATAGATATTTTATAAACATGGAACATAAAGGAATATTCATTAATTTTTTAGATGAGGATATGGAACTATCCAGTAATGAGAGTAACCAAACTGAGTATCTAGAAAAGTATCTTAAATATACGAGAGATAAGATTACTGTTGAAGAGTT
Source organism: Nylanderia fulva (assembly GCF_048542155.1). Taxonomy (NCBI): domain Eukaryota; kingdom Metazoa; phylum Arthropoda; class Insecta; order Hymenoptera; family Formicidae; genus Nylanderia; species Nylanderia fulva. The sequence goes on along the minus strand of NW_028190543.1, from coordinate 948,888 downwards.
ACTAAGAGAGAAGAGTTATTGGATTAAGGAGTACACAAAATTATATGAAAATAAGACATTGAAAAGAGATGTAGATACATCTGCTATAATGGTACTGAACAAATCGTTAAAGGATACATTCCATGTGTTGAAAAGAGCAATTAAGGAGTTGAAATCACAAGATGTAAAACTTTATGCTGTTTCAAGTTGTTCTCTTGGAACCATGCTATCCGAACTAATGATATACAATTGTGATTGTTTTGATCCTTTAAAGATATATTCCTACTACAGAATGTCTTTAGATAGAATACTGGATCGAATCTTATCCAAAGAAGAGCTAGAGCTAATTTTTTACATAGGAGATAAAAGTTCTATTTTTGGCCATCCCAAATACGCAAACATTATAATTCAATGTGATAGATCCTTACTTACAGACATTGTGGTAAACATCAAAAATAAAGATAAACTTTCATCTTATAACAAGTGAGTTATATTTATAGAGAATTAAATAAATAAAATTTTGCTGCTGTTCATTGAATCTCTAAACACCAATCGAGATTGGAAGGTGTACATCTTGGAGGTTTTAGCCCCCTCCCAATGGAAGAGGATCTAAAAGAACTCCTAAAGAGAGCCATAAGACCTTTAAATGATCCAAGGAAAAATGTTAGTAATGATGATGAATTCTTGGAAGATTGTGATAAAGAAATAGTGGAGGTAATCAGACCCAAGGATTCCAAAAAAAGACCCTGTGCGAATTGTACGTGTGGTAGAATGGAAAACAAAGAACCCAACAGATCTTCATGTGGTAATTGTAATCTTGGAGATGCATTTAGATGCTCAGATTGTCCATATACAGGGTTTCCTCCATTCAATCCTGGGGATGAGGTTTTCTTTAACTTAGATGAGGAGAAATGACCACAATAAAAATTTTAAAATTTAAAACCTTTTTTCCCTCAAATAAATGTCACTAAGAGAGGTTATTCTCTCCTTTCCCCATTCCAAGAATAAGCAAGGTTCTTTAACCTTAAGGATGGGCAAATTTAAGGTACCCTAAACAGAACTTTCTTTTTGTTTTACTAAATGAATTTGAAGGAAAGCAAAAATGTAGGAAATTATAGAATAATAAAACAGATAGGAAAAGGTAGCTTCGGAACAGTGTATGAGGCGGAGAACCTAATCACTAGAGAGATAGTAGCGGTAAAGATAGAAAATACACAATCTCCAAATGGATTAAGCCAGCTAAATAACGAGTATAATGTTTATAGTGAATTAGTGGGATGTAAAGGAGTGGTCACGGTACATTTTTTTGGTATTTATAATGATACGTATTATTTGGTATTAGATAGACTAGGATCTTCACTCCAAGAGATCTTTTTGGGACGAATGAAAATTTTCAGTATTAAGACATCTTGTATGATAGGTAAGAGAATGATTGATATTCTAGAGAATATCCATACTAGAAAGAGGATATATAGAGATATTAAGCCTGACAACATGCTTACGGGATATGAAGATAAGAGTAAGCTGTATTTAGTGGATTTTGGGATGTCAAAACACTTTGTGGATCCAATAACAAATGAACACATTCCGCTCCTGAACAATAAAAAACTAACAGGGACTGCAAGATATGCATCTATCAATACACATCTGGGTATCGAACAGAGTAGAAGAGATGATTTGGAGAGTTTAGGTTATGTGATTTTGTATTTTATTTTGGGATACCTTCCTTGGATGGGAGTTCAAGCACCAACTGCTAAGGAGAAGTATTATCTCATAGGACAGAGAAAAAAGGATATTTCCAATGAGGTACTGTGTAAGGGAATGATAGGAGAGAGATACTTCATAGAATATTTCATTTACGTAAAGAATTTAAAATTTGATGAGACTCCAAACTACAAATACCTAAAGCAACTCTTTGATAGAGTGTTATCTTCTGAAAAACTAAAAGATGATGGTGCTTTTGAGTGGGTGACTTCTAAAATGGGTGGAGTAAGCCAAGAGGATATAGAAAGAAGGTCCTCCAATAGAAAGTCACTTTGGAAAAAGTTTAAGTCTTTTTTTAAGAAGAAAATCTTTCCGTAGGAGGAGAAAGGTGGAGCAATTGAGATGGAAGAGTATACACCTTTTACTTGCTAAAAACAATAGATAAAATCTCCAAAATTTATTAAAAGATTTATTTATTCTTAAACATGTTAATCATCTCAGCTATCTCCTCAGGCGATTTATTCTTTAAGATGTCATTTACCATACCTTTGACTTTTGGATTACTTAAAAGTTCTGAAAGGTTAGGATTACCAGAGAAATTAAAGGTATCATCCTTATCATTTATATTGAGATGACCATCCTTGGACTTTAACTCCTCTATTCTCATCTTAGATATCTCGTTACCAGGATCTATTTCCAATACCTTTTCATAGTAGGAAATGGCCTTATCACAATCCTTTAAACTATAAAAGGATCCAAGCCTTAGATAGGCTTTAATAAAACTTGGATTGATTTCTATGGCTTTGAGACAATCATCCACACCATTTTCATCCATACCCATCTTAGCATAAGATGCTGCTCTATTGGAATAATAAACTTCGTTTGAAGGGTTTTGTTCTATTGCCATAGTGTATGAATAGATAGATTCCTGATAATTGCCATTTTTAAACTCAATATTTCCCTTTTCTTTATATTTTTCACCTAATTCTTTATTTATACTGTTATCTCCACACTCTTCCTTAATTCTCTTCTCGTTGGCTTTGCAGATTATCCCCTCTACCGTCCTATATTCCTCTTCTTCAAAATATTTCTTGTTTTCAGATAAAAATTTTGAAATTTCCTCAAAGCTCATTTAGGGGGTGAGAAGAGCTCTAATCCCTTTAAAAGAATATCGCATGAAATGAAAAAAATAATTTAAGAGTAAAATGTTTGTTCCTATCTATGGTAAGATTATCAAATATACCAACTCTCGAGAACGCTTTATATACCACAGATGTAACAAAAGAGCGTTAACAAAACATCTTTTTGACTTACTGTGGTCATCACAACTAAAAGTTATGCAGGGGGTGAGTTAAAAAACTATTTATTGAGCCCTCCATGGAGAGAGAAAAGCAAAGCGTAACACCTTGGGAAGTAAAGGGAGAGAAAAGCGATGGTAAGAGATCTACTGTAAACTATGCCAAAATACTAACTGATTTTGGATGCCAAAAACTAGGAGTTGATCTGATTGAAAGGATGGAGAGGGTAACAAGAAGACCTTTACATCGTTTGTTAAGGAGAGAGATGGTTTTCGCACACAGAGATTTTGATAAAATTTTGGATCATTACGATAAAGGCGGATCTTTCTATTTATATACTGGGAGAGGTCCTAGTAGCGAGAGTATGCATCTAGGACATGCAATTCCATTTATGTTTTGTAAATATCTCCAGGATGCGTTTGATGTCCCTTTGGTTATCCAAATCACAGACGATGAGAAGTTTCTATGGAAGGATCTTTCACTAGAAGATTCCGTAAAATATGGAAAGGAAAACATAAAGGATATCATAGCTTTTGGCTTTGATCCAGAAAAAACCTTCATTTTCTCCAACGTTGATTATTCTCACAATTTTATTAAGAACACCCTTAGAATTTCCAAGAGTATCAGTTTAAATGAGTGTATGAAAGTCTTTGGATTAAATGAACAATCTAACATTGGACAGATAGATTTTCCAAGTAAAGAAATAGCACCATGTTTTCCCAGTTCATTTCCATTTAAAATCAAAGATTTGATGTGTTTAATACCAGCTGCTATAGATCAAGATCCCTATTTTAGATTGGCTAGAGATAAAGCCAAGTTATTAAATGAATTTAAACCATCAACTCTTTATTCTAAGTTCATCCCCAATTTGTGTGGACTGGACAGCAAGATGTCAGCAAGTGACATTAACAGTTCCATTTACCTGACTGATACACCAGAAAAAATAAGAAAGAAGATTAATAAATATGCTTTTTCTGGTGGTGGTGACACCATTGAAGAGCACAAGAAGAAAGGAGGTGATATAGAGGTGGATGTACCATACAATTACCTTAAATATTTTCTAGAGTCTGATCTAGAATTAGAGAGAATTAGAGTTGAATATTCCAGTGGTAGGATGTTAACTGGAGAGATAAAGAAGATATGCATTGATACCATCACTGAATTTGTATTGAGCTATCAAAAGGAGAGAAGATGTGTCACAAATGAGGTATTTAGTAGGTTTACCACTGTTAAAAATCAATTTAGCGTTAAACGATTGGATAGAAGTGAATAGAACTTTAATTAAATAATTTTTACATTTTTATGTTCCATTGCACCTTCTATTACTCTTTAGAGGGAGGAGTGTTAATTTAAAGAATTGATTAAAAAGTATAAATAAATCAAAATGTTAGGATTAGAGTTGGAGATGGATACTTTGAATAAAAAGATAAAATTTTGTATAATTAGAGAATTTAGGGATAAGAATATAAAAACCAATTTATTAGATAGAATTGTAGGGAGAGATGTTGCAAGTAAGATATTAACACATTGCTATTATAGAGAATGTAAAGAGTTAAATATAAAGAATATAAAGATAGATGGAAGATATCCCTTTATGAGTATTTTTGGAGCTACAGAATTTCTTTCTTGTATCTTTTCTCTGTTAAATTTAACATCCCATTTGATTTTTTATAATTTGTATCTTAAAAGGGTTATTGGCAATTCTAAATTTAGGATGTATTATAAATTACAATTTTATATTAACTTACTTCTTTGGATTAGCTCATCTCTCTTCCATTTTTATGATAACTTGATCTTTAGGTCCTTAGATTATTTCTTGGCCTTCATTTTCTTACTTTTCAGTTTACATTTAAACCTTCTTAGAATATTCCTAAAAAGGAAATGTAATATCACCAAAAGTATATCAAATATCAAAATATTTAAATTTCTATTCATTGGTATAACACTCTCTCATGTTTTGTACATGTCTTTTATTAATTTCAACTACTCTTACAGTAAGAATATTTGTGGTTTTATATTTTGCAGTGTTATATTCTCCTATTTGTACATTTCTTATAAATTGTGGTACTTTAAATATTCAAAATTTATACTTTCATATTGCTTTATTGTCATAGGTGGTGGTATTATTGAAATATTTGATATACCACCCATTCTTTATCTGTTAGATTCTCATTCTATCTGGCATTTTATAACAGGTTTAAGTGTTCCTTTGTACTATAAATTTGTAAGAGAGGATATCTTAAATGGAGAGATACTTTAAAGTGAAACAAAGTTTCATTTCTTATTAGAAAAACACTTTAAAAATAAACTAAAAGATGAAATTAACATCTGGATATGTAAATTTATTGAAGACTGCTGTTGGTGGTGGGATACTTACCTATCCAATGCTATTTAGAATATACGGGATATACCCAACAATTCTACTTATAACCATATCAGGTACTTTATCACTAGCTGGATTGATTTTGTTTATAACCTGCAATGAGAAGATAGGAAGATCCTCTACAATGTCAAAGTTGGCCAAGGAGACTCTTCCTAAATACAAGTTTTTAGTGGACTTTGCTGTATTTTTTAAGTGTTTTGGCGTAGCTACATCCTACCTGATAATTATAAAACATTTATTACCAAAGGTTTTGGTGTATTTCATTGGAAGTACTTTCATAACCCAGCCTTTCGTTTCTCTTCTCTTGTTTCTGTTACTCACAGGACCACTATCCTACTTCCGTAAAATAGATAAATTAAGGTATACCTCTCTTTGTGGTGTGTTGGGCATTCTATTTGTGGTGGTGTGCTCTGTATGTAGATTTCTAAATTCAAAACCCACTTTTAAAGCTCTTAAAGTGGCACCTATCTCAATTTTATGGTTCACAAGCATAGGGAAGTTTGTCTTTTCATTTACTTGCCACCAAAATGTGTTCTGTGTTCAGAATGAATCTCAGAATATCTCCCTAAATGGTATGAAGTACATAGTGTACCTAACAATACTCTCTGCTTTTATGGTTTATACCATTTTTGGTATTTCTAATTATATCACCTATGGAAACTCTTTGTCAGATGATGCACTAGCATCGTTTCCGAGTAATCTAAGTACAGTGATACTTCAGGGTATGTATGTTATAATAATGGGATTTTCGTATCCACTCCAAATCAATCCATCTAGAATGTACCTCTTGGATTTTCTTAACCTCTCTTTCATTGAAAGCCATAGCAAAGGTGTTATATTTAGGACACTCCTCACCACCATAATTCTTATCTCTACCTATCTTATAGCAATATCTGGTATAGAACTAGGACAGGTTTACTCTCTTATTGGCTCAACAGCATCCTCTTTTATGTGTTTAATACTACCAGGTATATTCTACCTGAAAATGGACATAGAGAGAAAGAGATTGTATGTCATTCTTTCATACATTTCAATTAGCTTTGGGATACTTCTCTTCTTCTCTGTTCTTTTCAATATCATACATTTTAATAAATAAACCATCAATTCTCCCTTTTCTAAAATTAAAATGTCATTTTTTGATCTTACAATGAGACTCAGAAAGGTTGAAGAGCTGAACCATCTGAAAGATATTCCAAAAAGTGTTAAAGAGGTGGGTTTAAAGAATTACATTTTATATTTAAGATTAGAATATATAAAAATCAGAATATCTAAACTTAGAACTACCTCGAAGCAAGAAAATAAAGAAATTTTAAAATTAAAAAATTTAGAGCAAAAAATTATTAAAAAATTGAAGTTAGAGTTAGATCCAAGTCTTATAAGAGAGTGTGATAGAACAATAGAGGTGAATAATACCATGGGATATAGATATTCTATAAGGATATACATACCATCTAAAGAGTATCCAAATATAAACTTTATAGGTCTTATCATAGGACCAAAGGGCAGAACTTTAAGGGATTTGGAAATAAGAAGTAATACGAGAATGTTTATTAAAGGGTATGGAACGCTTAAAGAGGATGGAAGTGTTGATAATGAACCACTTCATTGTCTTATACTTTCAGATACACTTCTGGATTTAAATAAGGGGATCCATCTAATAGAAACAGTAATTGAATCAGCTGTGGATGTACCGGAAAATGAGAATTTTCTCAAAACCTCTCAATTGAGGGAGGTTCAGGAAATACCCAGAGACTCAGCGAACTTAACTGACTGGGAAAGATACTACTATTGGTGGTACTACCACAACACTAAAACACAAAGAAATTGAAAGTTTTTTAATTAAAAATTTTTAATTTTATCTTTTCATCGCCTTAAATCACCCATTACACCCTTCTTAAGAAAGTCTTCAGGTAGGGGCTCAATGGATGCCTTGTAATGCTCTTTAATCTTTTTCAAAGTCTCTAACTCATCTTCAAATACCAAAGTCACTGCATACCCCTTCTTTCCAAATCTTCCTACTCTCCCTATCTGGTGGATGTACGTGCTCTTGTCTCCAAACATGGAAGCATCAAACTTTATAACCACCGAAAGATGTTGCACATCTATTCCTCTAGCTAAAAGAGGTGTAGCAATAACAACCCTGGACCCACCTTTTATAAATCTCTTCATGAGCTCGTTTCTTTCTTCGGTATCTAACTCTGCATGAATCGCATCCGAAGGAAGACCACCATCCGACAAACTCTTTTTTATGAACTCAACTTTTTGCTTTGTATCAGCAAATATCAAGCATTGAGAAATCTCAGCCCTACTGTAAATGTCTAAGATAGCCTCTATCTTAATTCTATCTGCTGCCAGTCTAGTCCTTGGCCTCTCTCCCAAACAAACAAAGTATTGGTTTATGCCCTTAAGTGTCTGTTCCTCTTTCTTGATTTCAATTATCGTTGGATTATCCAAAATTTTATCAGCTATATCCAACTCTTCCTCCTCCCACGTAGCAGAGAACATAGCCACCTTTATATTCTTCTTGTCTAGGGTATTAAAAATCTGTTTTACCTGATCCTTAAACCCCAATTTTAACATTTCATCTGCTTCATCGATGATTAGAAGTGATATTTTATCGGTTCTAAGAACTCCCTGAGATATCATATGATACACCCTTCCTGGTGTCCCTACAACCACATGGGGACTACTCTCCAACATTCTCTTACACTCAATCATCGCAGTTCCACCCACAACTACTGCTATGTTAATATCCATGTACTTAGCCATTTCTATCATCCTTTCAGAGTTCTGCTTGGCTAACTCTCTTGTGGAGGTTAGCAAAAGCACTTGAGTAGCTTTTATATTCTCATCTACTCTCTGAAGTGCGCCAACAGAAAATGCCCCAGTTTTTCCTGTACCACTCTGTGCCTGAGCTCTAATATCTCCCCCATCAACTATTGGTTTTACTGCTGTCTTCTGTATGAAAGAAGGAGTTTCAAACCCCATAGCATATATTCCTCTTAAAAGAGACTCCTTCAGTTGATAATCCTCCCATTTATCATATACCTTTATATCTTCTATATTAAACTTCTTTTCACCCTCAATTCCTTCCCTTTCAATTTTCTTTTTACTTTCTTGCGATATTACCTCCTCTTCCTTGTAGATTATTCTTGCCATTTTTTGAAGGGTTCAATTTTTTTATTTTATTTAACTAAAGAAAAAGGACAGGGAAAGAGAGCTAAAAAGAAAAAATATTTTTATTAAACATTCTCTCTTTGTGTGTTTATGTACCAAAATTATCATAAAAAGAAGAATTGACATCGTAATACCCCTTTGATCTGTTAGAATCTCTATTTTTAATATCCTTCTCGCTCAGAGCACCAAAATCATACTCCTCCTTTGGTATTTCAACATTAAAGCAAGGTGGTACGTACTTCTTTCTATTCTTTTTACTATAACTCCTCTTAAAATCCATTTCCTTGTCTATACCTCTGATATTCTTTATATTCTCTATCTTAAAAATTATGTACTCATACAATTCATCGCTCTTGCTGACAAACACCTTTGACTCTCTTTGCTCCGTACCAAAGGATCTAACAGATGTAAGTGTTACTGTTCTATTGTTTATATTATACTCATGGAGTACTCCCAAATACCTTACCTCTGATTTGGAGATTATTTCTACCTCCTTGTTTAACAAAACTTTCATCTTCCTTGTATTTTTACAGGGGAGGTCTAATTCGTGTTTTAAAGGGTGTAAAGTGGTGCTTGGATTGAACCACCTCTTTGTAGAAGTTCTTAAACTTTATGTTATTCCCCCTCGTTTATGAATGATTTTAGCAACAATACTGAGAAAGATACTAAGAATTGCTCTTTTTACCTAAAGGTGGGGTCATGTAGGCATGGTGCATCTTGTAGTAAAGAACATGCAAAGCCTGTAAAAAGTAACACAGTAATAATACCAAATTTGTATTTTTATCCACTTAATGATCCGGAAAGTACCCTATCTGAAGAAGGTGTACAGGAACATCTAGATTTATTCTATGAAGATATATTTACGGAGCTTAGTCTTTGTTATGGAGAGATAATTGAAATTATAATTTGTGCTAATGCCTCTGACCATCTTTTAGGGAATGTTTACATTAAATTCAATAAAAGAATGGATGCCTCTAGATGTGTTGAGGGACTGAATGGAAGGTACTATGATGGGAGGTTATTAAATGTTGAGTTATCACCTATTGGTAATTTTAGGGAGGGATGCTGTAAATTGTATGATGAGAGTAGGTGCGATAGGGGAGGATCCTGTAACTTCATACATAGAGGAAGGGTATCTAAGGGACTGATGGAAGAGTTGTTTGAATCACAGAGAGTGACATATCACAGTGACATTAGAAATAAATAAAAGTTTATTGTCATCTAAATTTATTCTTTGTCATACTCCCTGAGTTTAGAATAACCTGGAGGTTGCATCCAGAGGTACCAAGCTTTTTGAACACAAGAAAACAAAATGGCACACAGGTTGATAAAAAGAACCTTAGCAATGAAAATGTGAACAGAACATGGCATTATCAGCTCATAGGGTATCTTGTAGAAACTAAAAACATAGGAAAGGATTGAAATCAATTCAGCTGTTATCATCCACTTAGAGATGGAGCTAACAGTTAGACACACCATCAATAATTCATTGATAACCAAGCTTGAGAATGTTATGCTAATTATGGAATACATTTCATGCTGAAAGACTAGAAAGGAGAGAAGCATTATAATAGCCCCCTGATAGAAACTCACCACATTCCACACAGAAAAAGATTTAAAGCTTAGAACACTCTCCTTAAGGAGGTCTTTATACAGCTCAGGGAACTTCCTTGTTATTTCTTTTGGAACATCTCTTGACAGAATAATACAAAACACAGGAAAGAACGTATAGATTGTTACATACCCCACAACTAACTTTCCTTGATACAGTGAGATTGGTGAAAACAAGAAAATTGAGCAAAATATTCCCTGCATCACTGAGATGATAGTCCCTCTATGAATGATAAATTGAGCTAGCTTTGCTGTTCCTCTATAACAATTCCTACCATGCCACAAAATCAAATCGTAAACATCGCTGAATTTGGTGATACTGAAATCTGCTGCCAGACTTGCTTGATTTCCCTCCTTACCTGTAATTCCTATCCCAACGTTAGCCTCTGTTATCATGCTAACATCATTTCCACCATCCCCTATGCAACAAACTCTTTTTTTAGTATACTTTTTAATAATTCCAGCAATAACTGCTTTTTGTGTTGGAGAACACCTGCAACACACTACTGCTATCATTTCACTCGATACTTTGATAAAATCTTCTTTGTAATGATCTATCATAACCTGTAGACTCTTTCCATCCATAACTAAACAGTCTGTACTATTATTCTTTAAATTGTTTAACGCTTTCCATCCATCCTCTCTGTTTTGTACATTTTCTATGATAACATAGCTATTAGACTTAAGGAATAACCTTGAGGATATAGCGATACAAATGGCTGTTTCTATTTTATCTCCTGTCAACATCCAAATTTTTATTCCAGCATTTCTAAGGTTTTCCAGAGTTAACATGACATTCTCTTGTAGTCTATCCTCAACTCCTGTCAATCCTAAAATGTTCAACTCACACTCCAATTTTTCTACAACACTTTTAATTTCTTCAGATCTATTAATCATGCTGGATTTTGCCTCTGCATATTCTACCTCAAATTCTTGTAGCTCAATTTCCGTTAATCTTTTGGTTCCAATAACTAAAGTTCTTAATCCTTCTCTTGCCATGTTATCGCATTCTTCATTTAACCAGTCATTATTTTTAACTATCTTTTTCATTACTACATCTGCTCCCTTCATATAAAAGAATATTCCTTCCGTATTTCTAACAATTATTCCCATTCTTTTGGACTCACTAGTAAAAGGAAAAACATGTAATATTTCATATTCGTTTTCATTTCCTAGTAAATCTAAAACCACCATTTTACTTCTATCTCTTTTATATAATTTCATTCCCACTTTTTCTGTCCACTGTACTATGGCTATTTCGTCTGGAGAACTAGCTTGATAACAAATAGACACCCCATCATGTACTGGCGTTACATTATGACAGATACTTAATCCTCTCACTAGTTCATAGATCCTGGAATTTAAATCTTTCTTCCCTCTATGAATCTTTGAACCCATAAAGTTTTTTCCTGTAAAATTTTCTAGAGAGGTACCTCCTAGAGGCTCCAATTTTTTTGTTTCTCCACCCTCTATAGATGTAGGTGTTTCATGCCCAGTTGGTGTGCTATTTTGGCATTTCCTATTTTCTTCCGTCTCCTGACTTGCCTCAAATGCTCTTTTCTTAGTCAAAACCTTTTTTAAAATGCTTCTAACTTCATCATTCAATTCTCTTGTGTAGCAAATGGTCCCTAGATGCACCTTTTTCATTTCCATCTCGTTCATTGTTAGAGTTCCCGTCTTATCTGTTAGAAAATAAGAAATCCTACCCAACTCCTCAGGAATATTACTATTTCTCACTATACACCCATCAATCTCATCCATAATCCACCTAGAATAAATATACCTAGCCCAATCAATGCTAACCTTTAAACTTATGGGAATCACTGAAGAGAAAATGACAACAAATCTAATGAAAGTGATATCTAATCTAAAGTTTATACCTCTATAAATTGTAAAAATAATAGAAATAATGATAGAAATAGAGCATAGAAAGTAAGTATACATATCTAATTCGGATTCTATTAATCCAAATTTATTTCGGGGTCTTCTAGTGTTCATCATAGCTCTTGTTTCCCTTCCAGTGTAAATAATACAACACACAGCAAAACCACTAGCCACAACAGTGTTCATCCAAAGAATATTCTCCAAATTTAGACCTTCTGTTATTTCCTTTTCCAATGGATTGGTTACTATCATTTTTCCAACAAAGGAGTAAATATCCTTGTGTGGCTTATCAGCAAAGATCCTTACATCATAATTGGAAAAATTATCAAAATTATTTATAGATTGAGTAGAGGATACGGGAACTCTTAACTTCCAATCTGTTTCTCCATCCAATTGATCTGTTCTTATGAATATTTGTGAATCCATGGTCTTTAAAAGTACACAATCTGCAGGTACTCTTTCATTTTTTTTCAAGATTATCACATCTCCTACGCTTAAAGAGGAGCTGGGGACCATTTCAATTAAATTTTCATTTATAAATCCCTGTGATTCACTCATTCCCGCCATATATCCTGATTTTGTGAATAACTCACCAGTATCTACCAGCTCTGGCTCCTTTTCCTTGCTATTGATACTATTTCCCTCTATCTCCCTACCATTAAGATCATAAGAAATCTTTCTATAAATTTGTGAATTAGCTTCCTTATCCCTCAAATACCTTTTTATATCATCCATTCCTTCCTTTAGAAAGGTGAAAAAGAGAACCAATCCCCAAGGTAATAAATTTGAAATGAGTGGGGACACGCTGTAAGATGGAAATATCTGGGAAAATGAAATTAAAAAGAAATACACATTAAAGAAGTGTCTAAATTGATTTAAAAAGACTAAAAAAACAAAATTGTACCACGTGTATTTTTGATTTCTTATTGTATTTCTTGGGTATTTGTCATCCTGTGGCTTATTTACTTGGATTATTCTAACACTAAAGCTTTCACTCTTCCTCCTCTTCATTTGCATTATTTTTATTTTTTTTGCATTTAAACTCAAAAAGGGGTTTTAAAGGAGTAAGAGAATCCAAAGATGCTAATTTATTTATGGGTAAGAATCAAGGAATTATATAGAAAACAACCTAGGAATGGTGTACTACTATAGGTAAGGCATAGTAAAGGATGTGTAAGGAACTAATGGTGGTTTATTTAAATATCTATGGTAAATGATTTATATCTACCCTTTAAAATATTAACAACATTTTTTATGTGGCTCATCCTTGAGATGGATTATGTCTTGATCAACATTTATATCAAAATTACTTTTGTCTAGGAGAACATTCCCCATCTCCAAAAACACCTCTGTTACATTCTTATCCTCCTTGGCACTGGTAATGTAAAATGGAATATTCAATTCTTTTGCTTTCTTTATACACTCGTTGACAATCAAAGAATAGTCTTTAGAAGATAGTTCATCCTCTTTGTTTCCTATAAGGAATATCGGAATATTTCTCGATACCTCTTCTTGTATCTCACTCATCCACCACTCAATCGAACTACGAGATTTTGGATCTGAAATATCAAAAACTAAAAACACACCATGTGCTCCCCTGTAATAGCTCTTTGTTATTGCTTGAAATCTTTCTTGACCAGCAGTGTCCCATATTTGCAATCTAACAGTGTTGTCTCCAATTAAAATATCTTTAGATGCAAAGTCTATTCCAACTGTACTTATTTGTGAATAATTAAAGACATTATTTGTAAATCTAGTTAATATGCTAGTTTTACCTGCACAGCTTTCACCTACTATTATTAGTTTATATCTATGGTGTACTTTCTTGTAAGCCATTTCTTGGAAGGGGCTACCCTTAAAAAGGATAAGGTTATAAAAGTAAAGGCAATGAAACAACAAATAAAACACTTTCCATTATTCAAAAAATTTATTTTTCCCATTCAATAACAAAAGGATCTTCAAGTGTTATATTCCCTTCTAAGATAACACTCATCTCAAGACCATTTCCCTTTAACTCCAGAGATTCTATCAAGTTATTAAATCTCAGATCCCAAATACTCAACACATCACTTAAAGAGTAGAGATACCTTTCACAAAAGGATAAAGCTATCTTACTTTTAACGTTTCCACCGGACATGACAAAGTCATTCTCAGTTATGACACTCTCCTCTAAATAGCTAGTATAAATCTTCCCACCAGATCCACAACAATAAATCCTACTAACTAAAGTATCACAGCAAACACTGCTAATATTCTCTGGAAATACTAAACTCAACCTCTCTAAACCACTTATTCTAATAAGTACCTCATTTTTCCTAGCTATAAGAAATACCTCATTTGTGATAAATATCTCATCTCCTTTTATTTCCTCAACAAATTTTAATTTATCCCAAACTCCATCTTTTCCACTTTCTATAGGATGCAAGACATCTCTTTGATCCTCTCCCCTTTCTATCTCATTACCACTGTTATTGTCATTTACTTCTTTTTTATCCATTTCAATTCCACCCAATCCACTCTCCAATAGTTCATTTTTAATATTCCGTGGTATATTAAATACTCTTTCATTTGTTCTATACAATCTAATCTTCCCATCTCCTTTTATAACCAAGTACCCTTTATAAACCTCAATCTTGGAATTTCTAAAATCGCCAAAAATTTTACCAAAAAATCTTTTTTTATGGAAAATTGAGAGATGGCCAGGTGATAGGACATACATAAAGTCACCGGAATACGAAAATTTAAATGATAATACCTCATCTCTGTATGGAAATGAACTGTGTGGTTTAAAAGGATGTATTTGATAGATGTTAAAACACTTCTTTTTATACAAATAGATGTATTGTGGTATACCATTCATAGACAAGATGGTGTGTTTATCGTTTAATAAATAAATCTTCTTGGTGTTAATTAGAGATATATTCTCAATGTTCCCATCAACACTCAAAACCAAGGAAGAGTTAAACTCACTTTCCATTCTCTCGGGGTCAAGAGGGAAATTGAAAATAAAATTAGAGAAAGGAAGAGAACGCACTCCTAAGAAACTTAAAGTAACAAGAAGTAACTAAATAACGAATGATTTATTGAACTAAACATTCATGCCCTCTTTTTATCGTTAAACTCCCTTTTTCTCTCATCGTAATACCCTCTCCTTCCGGAGTTGTTATATCTCCTATAGGAATCTCTCGGAACAAAAGCAGGTGCTAATTTGATAGTATGAGAAGAATCAACCACCTTACCATTCAAATTGTCCATAGCCTCCTTTTTCTTATCTTCGTTCTCAAATTTAACGAAACAATACCCAGATTTACCCCTTGGGGGAACAGTCACTTCAACTCCACCAAGAAGTCTACAAAGATCATCGGTAGACATTGTTTCCGGGACACCAGAAACATGCAACTTGGTCCTGGAATACTCACCTCTTTGACTTCTGCCATCCCTTCTTCTTTTATAGAGAGGTTTCTCTGCATATGAAAGAGAAACAGTCTTTCCGCAAAGATTCATCTCATTTTGCTCATCCAACACCTTTTTAGCACTGTCACCACTCACAAAAGAAACAAATCCAATTCTCATCTCTTCGGAAGCATTTCTCTCTTTCCTCATAGAAATCTTAACAGCAGACCTAAAAATTAGTAATCAGAGCGTTCTCTCTTCACGGTTCAGAAACACGAACCAAGAAATATTCATCACTTACATTTCACCATACTTAGAGAATGTATCTAACAATCTTTGCAGATTTACATCCTCACTCAATTCCTTCAGAACAACTGTCCTGCTTTTTTGTTCCGTCATTATTTTCCCTGGGGTGGTGAAAAACTTTTAATTTTTTAAAATTTTTGAAATCTCTCAAAGAAGGGGGTGAAGAGAAAGAATGAAGGGTGTGATTTATCACCATTTAATTAACAATGCTAAATTTTGGAATAACTCTCTCCACCAGAAAAGGTTAACAAAATAAAGAATTCAGCAAAAACAACCCGCAAATTAGCAAATTAACTTTATATGGAAGATTCTCAGAGCTGTTATTCACCCCATCTCCCTCTGTAAAGAATTTATTAAAATCTTCAAATTCTTTGTCAAAATTCGTATCTATCAAAAAGGTACCTCTCTCAGGTGGTATTTGAATATTCTCTTCATTGTAGGACTCCATCCCATAAAAATTTTTGTTGTTCCCGTATCTCATTTCTTTCTTAACACCATGTCCTATCTCTCTGTTTCTACCATCAAATATCTTATATTTGTGTATTTTTTGATCTAACATTCTAAATAGGGCCTTACTTAGTGTTATAACCCTGGTACCCTTTTATATCCTCTTTAACCTTTTGTTAGAGAGTTGACCAATAAGTGAAGATCTCTGAAACAACACGAAAATTTAAAATGGGAGTATCTCTTAGATAAGCTCCAGATTTAATTTTATGATGTTTAATACTCCATCGTCTCCACCAGTAACAAGAATACCATTTTCTTTACAATAAGAAATGGAATTTATATCCATAGAATGTAAACCTTCTAATACCTCGAGGGTTTTAAAAGTTAAATCTACAAAAATTAAAGAAAATCTATTTCCTACAAAGGTAATAACCTTATCATCTATAACACTTAGTGTATAAATTGGATATAGAGAAACTTTAAATTTAGACTTTATACTCCATAACAAAGTGCTATATCCATTGTTATTCATTTCTTCACTATTCATATAGTACAGGTTTATAAATCCATCCTCACTACAAGATATCATCTTATCATCTCCTATAAATTGGATATCCCATACAGTAGAAGTGTGTTCTTCTATGGATTGGATCAATTCCCATGATTCATCTATATTGGGGATACTTTCATACACTTTTATGGTATCATCATATCCATAGGTATATAATAAGCTGTTTTTCCACTTAACACCTTTTACATCCTGTGTATGATCTTCTAAGATACAATCTATCTCTATATTAGTAACAGTATCCTTTATACCACATTTAGGATCATTTGTCTCATTTTCTTCCATTTTTAATATCCACACGGTCTTACCTCGAGTAGATATTGCAAGATACTTGTTATCATTTCTAAAGGATATACTCTTTATTTCTGTCTCTGGTCCTTCTACGGTATCTATAAATTTTTTATTCTTAAAAATAGTACCTGTACCATCATAACTAACACATCCCATGTACTCCTTATTAGAAGTAACATTTCTGATTGACTTTTTATGTACACACAGAATGCTACCTTCATAATTTGATATTTTATAGCATATCATAGCTTTAGATGTTCCACCACATAAAATCTCATTTTTGTTCACATTAACAGAGAGTACCTTACCACATTCAGTATGTAAAGTCTTTAATATCTCACAATACATTTTCATAATTTAAATTAGTAAGTACAGGGATGGGATTCAATCTTCCTATATCTCTGATAATCCTTCTCTTGATAATTTAACGGTAGAGAAAAACACCAACTTTAAAATTAAAATTTGTAGATATACAAAAAATATTTATCTTGAAATGCGTACCAACGAAGCTCTCAAAGTTAGAGTCACTAACTGTATAGAAAGATATATGAAGTAGTAGTGCTTTAAGGAGTGTTTTATTAAAATGGAAATTCGTGCTATTAGGAAGAGTGTGAACTTACACTGTGACATTCTAGAAATAAAGAACTTACCTCCCTATAATTTAACTACCACAATGTATCACCCCTCTACCCTTCTTACGTACTACACGCCCCCACTCTTCCCTGGCCCCAAAATGGGTTTTAATTGGACCTCCATCTAACAATCAAATCCCTAATTCTATCTAAAGGCGAGAAGTTCAATCTACCCTTCAAAAGTCTTTCTTTTTCTATATGCTCATCCATGGACTCTTTAGCCCTGATGAACGACTTGATTCTCTCCAAGTTTATCTCATCAATCTTCTCTCTGTACTTCTCAGGGAGATTGAAGGATAAAAAGTTCTTTTCTTTGAAAATGCTCCATTGAACCTTTTCGTACTCCCTAAGAAAGTTCTTGCCTCTGTAAGATGAAATGGTCCCTCTAACATCGCTGAGCTTTAGAAAGTAAAGATTTGTTAGAAAATTAAGGAGTGTGAGTAGATCTGTGTCACTAGACCCTTTCCACTTATCTAAATGCAAGATGTTACCGGCAAACGCGTCTCTAAATTCCTTTCCAGAGGGGCCATCTTCGATTCCGCTTGTTGAGAGAATCACAGTGTTGGAGAGTGGTCTATTCAGATGCTTTGGTGTAAACTCTGATTTATCTTGTAGAAATACCCTGTAAGAAATACATCCGTATGGATCCATCTTACCCGAAAGATTCTCACCTTCTTGTAGTGGTAGATCTGTAAGGAGCACCAGTTCGTACAAATGCGCTAAATTAAATAAAAAGACGTCTGAGTATGGTCTTTTCGCTATTTTATTGAATACCAACCCGAATTTTGATTGGATGAGGAAGTCTTGGATGTCAAATAAAATTACAGGTTTTTGTTCCTTTTGACTGGGTAGGATTGGAACATACAAAGCCTTCTTTGTGAGACACTTGGTGATCTTTTCTAGAGATCTCTTTATGTACTGTCCAACTCCCCCACTCTCCCCGTCTTTTGGTTTACCAGTGGCATACACACCCAATCCCACAGTGAGTATTGAGGTGGAGAAGATTGGAAACTTTTGTGTCTTGCACTCCCTCTTTATGTCCAAAAGAAACTCCCTAATGGATCTTAGCATCAAAAGGGTATCTGGAATATTTTTGCCAAGACAACCTTTGGATCCTCTCAATGGGAGATACTCTACAACGATCTTTTTTCTGGTTCCAAAGTCTTTCCATCACAGCTCTATAATTTATAGTCAAGAGCTGTCCCACAAGATACATTAATAGCGACTAGCCACATCCTCTATAATCCTCAACTTCACCTCTATATGGGTAGACCTGAACATCGGTTTATACTCCGATCCTTCCATCCTCAGAATGGTCTTGGTGTTTAAGAGATCAAACTCATCCAAAAAGTAAACATAAAACCCGGTTTTTATTGAATTACCACCCTGTTGTCAGCTTTGCAATTCTCTCAACGCGCTTCCCGACCATCCTTTCTGCATATCTTGCGATTAAACCTGTCCAGTAGGTAGATGCACTTAGAGGTATTCTCGTTGAAAGCCCTTAATTAGATCCTTCCACCTAAATATTTTAACTTACCTCCACCTCTTCTCTGTAAGAGCTGATGATCTCACCTAATGACTTCTCAAAGTCTGTCTCCTCACTCATCAAGGGGCCAAAAGTCCTTGACTTCTCTAGAAAAGGGTTTGTCGTTTGGTGGATGCTACATCCCTTGTTAATGTAGACTTCTAAACAACCTGCTCATTCTCAAGGCCTTTTGTCTCGGTGTCTCTTCAGCATGTCCCAGACCCGTCACATTTTTTGTTTTCCGGCTCTTAAAAATTTTGGAGTTTCCAGGCCTTAGACAGGAATGGTGAGAGGAGTGGAAGGCAATTCACCGCTTTTAAAGAGGTTTATAGAACATGGAATGATAAAGGCTGAATTGGATGACTACTTTAAGCAAGAGCTCCAGAAGGAGGGATATAGTGGCATGGAAATGAGGATGAACACCATTCCAATCCACATAACTTTGAGAGTGAACAAGACACATGAGGTGATAGGAGAAAAGATGTCGAGGATCAAGCAGATCAAATTTCTAGTTGCTAGGAAGCTGGGAGTAAGCGAAAACGGACTGAAGATTTCCGTTGAGATGGTCCACAACAGAGGACTGTGTCCTGCAACACAGGCTGAGAACATAAGAAACAAGCTTTTAATGAGTATGCCGCCCAGAAGAGCAGCAGTTGGCGCGTTGCGGAGTATTAAAGAGGCTGGTGCACAAGGGGCAATGGTCATCATTTCGGGGAAGGTGAGAGGGCAGAGAGCCAAGAGCCTCAAGTTCTCAGATGGTTTGCTCATTCACTCTGGACATCCCAGGGAGATGTACATGCGAGAGGCACAGTCCTCGGTGCTTCTGAAGCAGGGTGTCCTTGGCATTAAAACCTTCATAATGCTGCCGTTTGACAAGAACGGGGTAAATGGGCCCAGTAGGGAGGTTCCAGATAAAATCCACGTCTTTGAACCAAAAGGAGAAACATCTTAATTAAAGGACTACAGTGATATCGTTGTTTTTCTACATCTTCCTGGCTTCGAAATCCACATTCTCTGAGTGAGACATTTTCTCCCGACAAGGACCATGTTGTGGTCAAGATGATCCCTGATTTGAGAAATGAAGGATGGAAATGTGGTGAGCCCTAGGGATGGTGTTGAGTCCCCCGTTGCTCATTTGTGTGGCGGCTTGTTGGGGCTATCGGAAAGAAAGGGTCTAAATAGTACTCTACTTGTGATAGGTGGGTCTGAAATGTATGTGGGAGCACCTTACTTCACGTCTCTTAGTTCAATGAAGATGGGGACTGATCTTGTGTACATAATGTGTACAGAGGGAAGTGAAACACCATTAAAGATCCTGTCACCGGAATGTGTAGTTTTACCAGTGTCATACAAAGAGTGGATCCTGAGAAGAGTTAGCTGTTGTGTTGTTGGACCTGGCTTGGGAAGACAGGAAGAATTAACGGTTGGAACGATCCTAAAGATTCTGAGATTTCTAATTTCCCGGAGTGTTCCTTTGGTTTTTGACGGAGATGGAATATCTCTCTACGTGGGCAACGTTGATGTATTTAAAGGGTATCTTTGGATTGTTCTGACGCCAAATTTGAACGAGAGAGGGAGAATAGGAACAAGCCACCATTTTGCGATAGAAAAGGGGGAAACAGACGTGATAAGATATAGAAAGGATGTGTTGAGAAGTGTTTCTGATCAGGGGTCCTCCAAGAGATGTGGTGGGCTGGGGGACATTCTCTCAGGAATTCTCTCGTTCTTTCTCTCACGAATCTCCCCGAGATTGGATCAATCCAAGAAGATGACAAGCGATCTCACCAGAGATATGGCTGTTTCCTGCGAAATGAGCTGTAAGATTCTCAGGAGAGCGTCTCTTCTTTCCTATCTAAAACACGGCAGATCACTCATCGCTAGTAATGTCATAGACCACATCCATGGGGGATATAAAGAGGTTATCGAGGAAGTGGTGGAAGACGCGTGCTAAATAGTTTATTTAAAGGTACTTCGTTGTGTCTCTAATAGTTAAAATGTATTTACCTCTCACAACCTGTCGATGTCATGTCCTATGCTTTTACAAATCTCCCTGACACTCTCCATGCTAATTCTCAGTTTGTAGCACTCACCATTTTTAGCAGCAATCTTTTTGTGTACCAACCCATTCAGAACTAACAGCACTCTAAATGCATTCTCAATTCTCCCGTCTATCCTCTTTATGTTTTCAGATATCTCCCTGAATTTGCTGTAATGCACCATACAAAACACCAAGACACTCTCAATATATGACAATCTCGGGTGGATCATCTCCTTTGTTTTATCTAACAGAAGATCCTCGAGCTCCACCAACGTCTTTATCTTCCCGTAGGCCTTGATCACATGTTTTATTCTTTTTGGTGTAATATTCGCCAACGCTCCCTTTAAACACTTCCTCTCGTAACTGGTACATCCATCTCCTCCATGACCATCGTTGTCACAATCACTACACCTTCTCCCACCACTTAGCCACTTCAAGTATCTGTACCGCTCTTCATCCGACACCTCGAAAATAAAGCCCACAAACTCACCAAAACACCTCTTGGAGTATAGGATGAACCTTCCTCCCAGATCCAAAAAGCACGAATTCAAAGATCCATCAAACTCTACCAAGTAGATAAAATCCAAGTTTGAAATATCAAGGGAAGAAAATGTAAATTTGTAGGTTATGTTCTTGTGTGTCAAGAACCTTCTGAACACGGAGATGTCCTCCAGGGAAATGACCTGGACTCTGAAAAACCTCTCATTTCTCGCAATCTCAAGGATTTTCTCCAGGGAAGAGAAGCTCAGTGCCCCAATTTTTACGCTCTTCAAAACCTTTCTACCATCCATGGGGAGCAGAAAGCGTACAGTAAAAAGTGACTGGGGAGATTTGCCTAGCCGAGAGATTAAGGCACCAGAAAGATGCTTGTGTTGAATAGATTTAATCAAAATCGTTTGGTTTCAATACTCCTCCACAAGGAGATCAGGTAACTCTGAAATGGCAAAGACCGTGTCATCCCCCTGTACCTCCTCTTTAGCGGGGTTGCCCGCCCCGCTGATCCTCTTAGAATAATTCCATTTGGAGACAATTCTATTCCATGCGTTGACAATGGTCTCCCTGTTCCTTCCCCTGCTCACAAAGTAGATGTAATTAGTGGGCAGCCCGTATCGCAGGACACACTCCATGTACAACCTAAATATTTTCACGTGAACCAGCAGGCTAAACACCTCACAAATACCCGTGTCCAGGAAAATAATGAAGTTGTTTTTGGATATCTCATACTCGCTTAGTGTGGCCAACCTTTCTGTTTTTAGTGTCTCAAACTCTTTTTTGTCCACTGTCTTGTAGAAGTGTCCATTCTCTGTGATCTTCTTCTTGATCTCAGGCTCGCTACTCTTCATCCCAATGAATTTGTACAAAATAAATTCCTTGTCCGAGATGATCTTTTCCAATGTCTCAAAACACACTTTCTCCATCGACCGTAGCAGATCCTTAAACTCATCCTCTCTACTCAACTCTATCACCACGTAACAACTCTTCAGAAACTCTCCCTGTTTTTGCGCTTTTCCACCAATCCCACACCCGGGTGACATGCCATTGTCTCCACCAGCATTCACTCCCCCATCTCCATCATCCTCCATGTCTCTGTCCCTGACCAAGTACGAAATGTCCATCTCCCTCAGCGTCCCCTTCATCTGCTTTTGTGTCACCAGTGCCTCTCTCTCCATCTTATCAAAATACGAGGACCTAGAAGTGTAGGATTGCTTGTACTCCAGAAGCTCGTCCCTGAAAATTTTCAAGATTTTTTTAGCCGGACTCCTCATGTCGTATCTTTCATTGGTCCACTTAAATGTCTTAATGGCATAGTCCAACTTGTTGTTGTTTATTTGAACATCCCCCAGCCTCTTTTGGTGCATCCCCTTGCTCCTACCCTGGCCCCTCAGCATATCATAAAATAATTCGGTGCATGTCTTATCTATCTCCTGGAGATCGTCTACAAGAGATATCATTGATTCAAATGAATCCAGCATGAACTTTGGGATTCTCAGCACTTCCAGCTCGATACTTCTTTTTGCCCTAATATTCATCAGTATCTCCTCGTCACCCACCTCTCTGTCCAGAGGCAAACCTACAAAAGTATACATTTCCCAAGGGAGAGAATTTTTGGATTTGAATGTCTAAAAAATAGGAGTTACATGGTGCGGTGATTATGTGGAAATGTATTTTACAAAGGTATAAAGCAAATTTATTGGAAGGATGATCAAATCAAAATTTGTAAAGGCATCTGGTGAAAGGGCCGAGTTACTGAAGTTCCAAAATTGCAAGCTTCTCTTTGCTCTCCCTATTGTGATACTAAGCTGTCTTAATTTTATCTAAAATGCTACAATAAACTCTTTTGATCAGAATAGGTGACTCACTATCTATCCACACTCTTCCATTCATTCCAAGAGCAATTGAAAACTTATATTCTCTTCCTACCTCACTTAAATCCTTCGAAATCAAAAGCTTCTTCACAATCCAAACATCCAATTCAAAAAAGCATCCGTTGAGTACTCCAAAACCTTCTCCAATACATGAAAGTACACATTCTACTCCAATTCTAACGATTCTACCAAAAATATGATCTCCGACATTTACTTCCGGTTTATTTCTTTTATTACATCCATTAAACCACAGAGAGGGAAGGTATCCATAACAAGAAAAATAAGAATTACCTAATTCCACCTTATAATAGTCAACATGTTTGTATATTACTGTTCCAATAATCAAATCATCTATTTGTGGTGTATACTTCTTAGTTCTGTTATTTATGAAGTAATTATCCTCTAATTTTATCAATTCTCCATATAACAAACATTTTCCATTTTTCACTCCAATTCCCAACACTTTCTCATTTATCATATCTCCTGGAAGAACTTCCTTGATCCTAGCAATTCTCATTCGGGGGGCTAAGAGATGTGTAGAAAAACGAGTAATATTCATAAAAATATCTATACTGTTAATTCCCCATAAAACTCTGAGTTTATTTATAAAATTTAGCATAGCTTACTACTTCATACTGACAGCTCAAATTCCATTTAGATGTCGAAGCAAAATACTACCTAATATGGGGTTTATAAAGTTTGTGATTAGGCTGGTATAAATTGAAAAAAAAGGGGGCCAGAGAAAATGGACACAAAGGATGAGGATTGGGTCACAAGAAAAATAGGATTTCTATGTATTGGTGTTAGTGTGCTAGCGACTGTATTGTTGTTTATTGTCACAAGGTTTACGATGGATGCATCTGTGTCATGGGATTGGAATGGTTTATTCCCCGCAATTTTCATGATTTTCATACAACTCATACTTATAGTTAGTCCACAGGAACCATCTTTAAAGTCCGTTTATCTTCTGCTACTCTCTTTTGTTATTATCACAATAGTTGTCTTTTACAAAACAAGAACAGAGTGTATTGTCATCAACTTTTCACTCAAAGATGAATTTAATGATAAAGAGCGTGAAAAATTGATGAATAAACTAAGAGGAAAGGTTATAGTGATTATCAAACAGCATCGTGGGTTAGTGGATGAGAAAGGTAAAGTTAAACTAGAACCAAAAAATGATATTAAAAAGAAGATCATTAATGAAATAGAAGAAGAGTGGGATAATAAAATGTACCTATGGGGAAATACTCAATTTTTCTTTGATTTTCATAAGGTTATATCAAAAGATGATGCTAAAGCTATAGTAAGGCGTATTAAATCCTCTAGATATTCCTCCAGAATAAATGGAGGTATTGGAATAATAGAGGGTAATGGGTTGAGTGATATGGCAAGGGAAATGGGAGTTGGTATGGATAAAAAGAAGTTTGCCAAGAGGTTCGATATCAAATTAAGAGAGGAATCTTCCTAGAAGAGAATGATCTACAAATAGACTATTAAGTGACTTTTTATAGTTAGAAATTATAACTTAGTAAATTAATTTATCGAGTTGTTAACAAGTGAAAAGAAATATATTCATCGGTTATAATTTACTTATTTACCAGCACCTCTGTGAAATAAAATTTAAACATTTTTAGTGAATATTATTGAGACATATCATAGTATATCTCATTGCGGTTATAATTTACTTACTTACCGGCACCCCTGTAAAATAAAATTTAATGACATCAATTCCACCAATCTTCTCAATATTAAATATTCTCTTTGATAAAGATGAAGCTGAAGCGTTTTTGTCAACAAGAAATGTATTTTATAGTGAGTTATCCTGCCCAAAGTGTTCAGAGATAATGATAAGAAATACAGAGAGGAGATCATTAGATGTGATGGAAGACAATGTAACATTGAGATAAGCCAGAGAAAACACATCCTTTTCTTTAGGAGTCGTTTAAACTGTGCTCAGATCCTTCACATTGCCTATCTCTGGATTAACCGTTGCACACAAACACAAACCATGGCACAGAGTGGATACTTTGGAACAGACTTTTAGAAGCAATGAGAGATATACATTATGATATAACATAATAATATTCATTAAAAATATTTAAATTTTATTTTACAGGGGTGCCGGTAAGTAAGTAAATTTAATCCCTCATTGCTTCCAAAAGTCCGTTCCAAAGCCTACCATTATGTTTTCTTCGCCAAATAAACACTCCTAGGCTATCTCCAATATTTCTAACCCTACTTCTTGGTCTAATCATTATCTTTAGTGTATTGTTATTTCCCTCAACCGTGTTTGTATTAACACCCGTCTTTGGATTGGTAAAGTTTTGTGTGTGATTGACTGTCTTATGCACAAGTCCCAGTTCTGCTGAGAGCTTGGAGTATCCCTTGAACATATCAGTATGGAGTATGGATCCAGGCAACACATGTGTTCTTATAATTTAAAGCAGGGTTTCTGCAGAACGGTCTTGTACCTCAACCAAAAACATTTTTCTTTGCTCTGTCTTCTCAACATCTGCTACTACCCAAACACCGTCAACCCGATGATCTGATCACTTACTTCCAATGTTGAAGTTACTAACCTTCTGTTGCAAAAACACACTGACTGTACGACTAGAATGTCCACTCTGTGCCATAATTTGTGTTTTAGCACAGCGATTAAGCCAAAGATAGGCCATGTATAGGATCTGAGCACAGTTCAAATGACTTCCAAAAAGTGTGTGTTCTAGCTTATCTCAGTGTTACACTGTCTTCCACCACTTCTAATGATCTCCTTTCTACATTTCTTGCCATAATTTTCGAACACTCTGGACAAGGGGGCTTGCCATAAAGCACATCAGCCTCGTCTTTATCAAAGAGAAGCTTTAATATTGAAGAGATTAGTGGGATTGACACCATTAAATTTTGTTTTACAGGGTACTGGTAAATAGGTAAATTTAACCCTAAATAAGGTTGTATAGGGGTGTCCTCCACTGAGAGTACCTCACGGGTTCATTAAAAAAAAGTAAGAACAACTTTCACGAGACTTTCAAAAAAAAAATATTTATTAGAAACTCCAAGTTTGATATGTGTTCTTTCTAGCAGCTCTTTCTCTTCTTAGATGGTCTTCATATATTCGTCGTCTTCTAGCATCTTCAACTGCTCTCTGTGCAATAAGTTCAGCGTCTTTTTTTTGCTTCTCCTGCTCAAATCTTTTACAATAATCATCATGATCACGATTAGATCCAATAATCCAAGATAAATACAAGAGTACTGTAATATTTAACCATTTTTTCATTTCCATTATGGACTAAAAACGATGACATTTCTTTTTATACTTTTATTTGAATATAAAATTATATTTAAGGAATAATAAATTTATATCTTTTACATCATAACAAGAATGTTTTTATCTAAAAATTTATAGATTTTTTAATTTTACTTTAATTGTGCAATGGACAAATTGATCAAAAATTTTGTTGTGCTTATAAGGTAATAATTTTATGTTTTTATACAACAAAACTATTTTTATAGAGAAAATGTGTATTTTAAGTAAGATTTATGAAAACTTTAAATAAATTTCAAGTTTTTATTAAAAAATGAAGCTTTTTTATGCTATTCTGATCAAAAGAGTTTATTGTAGCATTTTAGATAAAATTAAGACAGCTTAGTATCACAATAGGGAGAGCAAAGAGAAGCTTGCAATTTTGGAACTTCAGTAACTCGGCCCTTTCACCAGATGCCTTTACAAATTTTGATTTGATCATCCTTCCAATAAATTTGCTTTATACCTTTGTAAAATACATTTCCACATAATCACCGCACCATGTAACTCCTATTTTTTAGACATTCAAATCCAAAAATTCTCTCCCTTGGGAAATGTATACTTTTGTAGGTTTGCCTCTGGACAGAGAGGTGGGTGACGAGGAGATACTGATGAATATTAGGGCAAAAAGAAGTATCGAGCTGGAAGTGCTGAGAATCCCAAAGTTCATGCTGGATTCATTTGAATCAATGATATCTCTTGTAGACGATCTCCAGGAGATAGATAAGACATGCACCGAATTATTTTATGATATGCTGAGGGGCCAGGGTAGGAGCAAGGGGATGCACCAAAAGAGGCTGGGGGATGTTCAAATAAACAACAACAAGTTGGACTATGCCATTAAGACATTTAAGTGGACCAATGAAAGATACGACATGAGGAGTCCGGCTAAAAAAATCTTGAAAATTTTCAGGGACGAGCTTCTGGAGTACAAGCAATCCTACACTTCTAGGTCCTCGTATTTTGATAAGATGGAGAGAGAGGCACTGGTGACACAAAAGCAGATGAAGGGGACGCTGAGGGAGATGGACATTTCGTACTTGGTCAGGGACAGAGACATGGAGGATGATGGAGATGGGGGAGTGAATGCTGGTGGAGACAATGGCATGTCACCCGGGTGTGGGATTGGTGGAAAAGCGCAAAAACAGGGAGAGTTTCTGAAGAGTTGTTACGTGGTGATAGAGTTGAGTAGAGAGGATGAGTTTAAGGATCTGCTACGGTCGATGGAGAAAGTGTGTTTTGAGACATTGGAAAAGATCATCTCGGACAAGGAATTTATTTTGTACAAATTCATTGGGATGAAGAGTAGCGAGCCTGAGATCAAGAAGAAGATCACAGAGAATGGACACTTCTACAAGACAGTGGACAAAAAAGAGTTTGAGACACTAAAAACAGAAAGGTTGGCCACACTAAGCGAGTATGAGATATCCAAAAACAACTTCATTATTTTCCTGGACACGGGTATTTGTGAGGTGTTTAGCCTGCTGGTTCACGTGAAAATATTTAGGTTGTACATGGAGTGTGTCCTGCGATACGGGCTGCCCACTAATTACATCTACTTTGTGAGCAGGGGAAGGAACAGGGAGACCATCGTCAACGCATGGAATAGAATTGTCTCCAAATGGAATTATTCTAAGAGGATCAGCGGGGCGGGCAACCCCGCTAAAGAGGAGGTACAGGGGGATGACACCATCTTCGCTATTTCAGAGCTACCTGATCTCCTTGTGGAGGAGTATTGAAACCAAACGATTTTGATTAAATCTATTCAACACAAGCATCTTTCTGGTGCCTTAATCTCTCGGCTAGGCAAATCTCCCCAGTCACTTTTTACTGTACGCTTTCTGCTCCCCATGGATGGTAGAAAGGTTTTGAAGAGCGTAAAAATTGGGGCACTGAGCTTCTCTTCCCTGGAGAAAATCCTTGAGATTGCGAGAAATGAGAGGTTTTTCAGAGTCCAGGTCATTTCCCTGGAGGACATCTCCGTGTTCAGAAGGTTCTTGACACACAAGAACATAACCTACAAATTTACATTTTCTTCCCTTGATATTTCAAACTTGGATTTTATCTACTTGGTAGAGTTTGATGGATCTTTGAATTCGTGCTTTTTGGATCTGGGAGGAAGGTTCATCCTATACTCCAAGAGGTGTTTTGGTGAGTTTGTGGGCTTTATTTTCGAGGTGTCGGATGAAGAGCGGTACAGATACTTGAAGTGGCTAAGTGGTGGGAGAAGGTGTAGTGATTGTGACAACGATGGTCATGGAGGAGATGGATGTACCAGTTACGAGAGGAAGTGTTTAAAGGGAGCGTTGGCGAATATTACACCAAAAAGAATAAAACATGTGATCAAGGCCTACGGGAAGATAAAGACGTTGGTGGAGCTCGAGGATCTTCTGTTAGATAAAACAAAGGAGATGATCCACCCGAGATTGTCATATATTGAGAGTGTCTTGGTGTTTTGTATGGTGCATTACAGCAAATTCAGGGAGATATCTGAAAACATAAAGAGGATAGACGGGAGAATTGAGAATGCATTTAGAGTGCTGTTAGTTCTGAATGGGTTGGTACACAAAAAGATTGCTGCTAAAAATGGTGAGTGCTACAAACTGAGAATTAGCATGGAGAGTGTCAGGGAGATTTGTAAAAGCATAGGACATGACATCGACAGGTTGTGAGAGGTAAATACATTTTAACTATTAGAGACACAACGAAGTACCTTTAAATAAACTATTTAGCACGCCTCTTCCACCACTTCCTCGATAACCTCTTTATATCCCCCATGGATGTGGTCTATGACATTACTAGCGATGAGTGATCTGCCGTGTTTTAGATAGGAAAGAAGAGACGCTCTCCTGAGAATCTTACAGCTCATTTCGCAGGAAACAGCCATATCTCTGGTGAGATCGCTTGTCATCTTCTTGGATTGATCCAATCTCGGGGAGATTCGTGAGAGAAAGAACGAGAGAATTCCTGAGAGAATGTCCCCCAGCCCACCACATCTCTTGGAGGACCCCTGATCAGAAACACTTCTCAACACATCCTTTCTATACCTTATCACGTCTGTTTCCCCCTTTTCTATCGCAAAATGGTGGCTTGTTCCTATTCTCCCTCTCTCGTTCAAATTTGGCGTCAGAACAATCCAAAGATACCCTTTAAATACATCAACGTTGCCCACGTAGAGAGATATTCCATCTCCGTCAAAAACCAAAGGAACACTCCGGGAAATTAGAAATCTCAGAATCTTTAGGATCGTTCCAACCGTTAATTCTTCCTGTCTTCCCAAGCCAGGTCCAACAACACAACAGCTAACTCTTCTCAGGATCCACTCTTTGTATGACACTGGTAAAACTACACATTCCGGTGACAGGATCTTTAATGGTGTTTCACTTCCCTCTGTACACATTATGTACACAAGATCAGTCCCCATCTTCATTGAACTAAGAGACGTGAAGTAAGGTGCTCCCACATACATTTCAGACCCACCTATCACAAGTAGAGTACTATTTAGACCCTTTCTTTCCGATAGCCCCAACAAGCCGCCACACAAATGAGCAACGGGGGACTCAACACCATCCCTAGGGCTCACCACATTTCCATCCTTCATTTCTCAAATCAGGGATCATCTTGACCACAACATGGTCCTTGTCGGGAGAAAATGTCTCACTCAGAGAATGTGGATTTCGAAGCCAGGAAGATGTAGAAAAACAACGATATCACTGTAGTCCTTTAATTAAGATGTTTCTCCTTTTGGTTCAAAGACGTGGATTTTATCTGGAACCTCCCTACTGGGCCCATTTACCCCGTTCTTGTCAAACGGCAGCATTATGAAGGTTTTAATGCCAAGGACACCCTGCTTCAGAAGCACCGAGGACTGTGCCTCTCGCATGTACATCTCCCTGGGATGTCCAGAGTGAATGAGCAAACCATCTGAGAACTTGAGGCTCTTGGCTCTCTGCCCTCTCACCTTCCCCGAAATGATGACCATTGCCCCTTGTGCACCAGCCTCTTTAATACTCCGCAACGCGCCAACTGCTGCTCTTCTGGGCGGCATACTCATTAAAAGCTTGTTTCTTATGTTCTCAGCCTGTGTTGCAGGACACAGTCCTCTGTTGTGGACCATCTCAACGGAAATCTTCAGTCCGTTTTCGCTTACTCCCAGCTTCCTAGCAACTAGAAATTTGATCTGCTTGATCCTCGACATCTTTTCTCCTATCACCTCATGTGTCTTGTTCACTCTCAAAGTTATGTGGATTGGAATGGTGTTCATCCTCATTTCCATGCCACTATATCCCTCCTTCTGGAGCTCTTGCTTAAAGTAGTCATCCAATTCAGCCTTTATCATTCCATGTTCTATAAACCTCTTTAAAAGCGGTGAATTGCCTTCCACTCCTCTCACCATTCCTGTCTAAGGCCTGGAAACTCCAAAATTTTTAAGAGCCGGAAAACAAAAAATGTGACGGGTCTGGGACATGCTGAAGAGACACCGAGACAAAAGGCCTTGAGAATGAGCAGGTTGTTTAGAAGTCTACATTAACAAGGGATGTAGCATCCACCAAACGACAAACCCTTTTCTAGAGAAGTCAAGGACTTTTGGCCCCTTGATGAGTGAGGAGACAGACTTTGAGAAGTCATTAGGTGAGATCATCAGCTCTTACAGAGAAGAGGTGGAGGTAAGTTAAAATATTTAGGTGGAAGGATCTAATTAAGGGCTTTCAACGAGAATACCTCTAAGTGCATCTACCTACTGGACAGGTTTAATCGCAAGATATGCAGAAAGGATGGTCGGGAAGCGCGTTGAGAGAATTGCAAAGCTGACAACAGGGTGGTAATTCAATAAAAACCGGGTTTTATGTTTACTTTTTGGATGAGTTTGATCTCTTAAACACCAAGACCATTCTGAGGATGGAAGGATCGGAGTATAAACCGATGTTCAGGTCTACCCATATAGAGGTGAAGTTGAGGATTATAGAGGATGTGGCTAGTCGCTATTAATGTATCTTGTGGGACAGCTCTTGACTATAAATTATAGAGCTGTGATGGAAAGACTTTGGAACCAGAAAAAAGATCGTTGTAGAGTACCTCCCATTGAGAGGATCCAAAGGTTGTCTTGGCAAAAATATTCCAGATACCCTTTTGATGCTAAGATCCATTAGGGAGTTTCTTTTGGACATAAAGAGGGAGTGCAAGACACAAAAGTTTCCAATCTTCTCCACCTCAATACTCACTGTGGGATTGGGTGTGTATGCCACTGGTAAACCAAAAGACGGGGAGAGTGGGGGAGTTGGACAGTACATAAAGAGATCTCTAGAAAAGATCACCAAGTGTCTCACAAAGAAGGCTTTGTATGTTCCAATCCTGCCCAGTCAAAAGGAACAAAAACCTGTAATTTTATTTGACATCCAAGACTTCCTCATCCAATCAAAATTCGGGTTGGTATTCAATAAAATAGCGAAAAGACCATACTCAGACGTCTTTTTATTTAATTTAGCGCATTTGTACGAACTGGTGCTCCTTACAGATCTACCACTACAAGAAGGTGAGAATCTTTCGGGTAAGATGGATCCATACGGATGTATTTCTTACAGGGTATTTCTACAAGATAAATCAGAGTTTACACCAAAGCATCTGAATAGACCACTCTCCAACACTGTGATTCTCTCAACAAGCGGAATCGAAGATGGCCCCTCTGGAAAGGAATTTAGAGACGCGTTTGCCGGTAACATCTTGCATTTAGATAAGTGGAAAGGGTCTAGTGACACAGATCTACTCACACTCCTTAATTTTCTAACAAATCTTTACTTTCTAAAGCTCAGCGATGTTAGAGGGACCATTTCATCTTACAGAGGCAAGAACTTTCTTAGGGAGTACGAAAAGGTTCAATGGAGCATTTTCAAAGAAAAGAACTTTTTATCCTTCAATCTCCCTGAGAAGTACAGAGAGAAGATTGATGAGATAAACTTGGAGAGAATCAAGTCGTTCATCAGGGCTAAAGAGTCCATGGATGAGCATATAGAAAAAGAAAGACTTTTGAAGGGTAGATTGAACTTCTCGCCTTTAGATAGAATTAGGGATTTGATTGTTAGATGGAGGTTCAATTAAAACCCATTTTGGGGCCAGGGAAGAGTGGGGGCGTGTAGTACGTAAGAAGGGTAGAGGGGTGATACATTGTGGTAGTTAAATTATAGGGAGGTAAGTTCTTTATTTCTAGAATGTCACAGTGTAAGTTCGCACTCTTCCTAATAGCACGAATTTCCATTTTAATAAAACACTCCTTAAAGCACTACTACTTCATATATCTTTCTATACAGTTAGTGACTCTAACTTTGAGAGCTTCGTTGGTACACATTTCAAGATAAATATTTTTTGTATATCTACAAATTTTAAGGAGCTCTTTTCTATTCCACTGTTCTAAAAGATCACCAAGAATTATAAAGAACACCTCTACCACATAAAGAGAGCATTCATTTGGTTTCACATTTAAAATAGCAGAAATAACAAACCAAGCTTCTTCTATAAAACCACAATACTTCAAGACACCAAAGTATACGGAATATATCCCTCTCAAGGTACTACCAAGACCCTTTTTGGTGAAGAGTAGAACTCTAAAATACCAAAAAAGATCCTTCTTCGAGCTACTCCCATCCACTCCATCCCTTAAATTACTTAGAATAATGAAAAAGAGGTAGGAATATTCCTTGTAAGAATCTAACCTTGTAGAAATTTGTATTCTACCCTGCTCTAAGATCTTTAGAGTGAATATTTCTATAAAAAGATATATTTCGCTTATTTTCAAAATATCCTTTCCAATTACCTCCACTTGTTTTATATCAGCGCTTGTTTGTGATAACCTTTTGTTTATTTTAAGCTTTATTTCTACTAAATTATTGCTTTTTAACTTCTCTTCCCTTATTTTCTTTTCTATCCTTGGATACTCCTCATTTAGTATTAGTTCATCAACCAATGCTTTAGCAAAGGGAATATTAGTTTTGACACATTCCTCTTCACTTATACCCTTACTTTCTATTTCTTTAGGTGGTATATCTTGTAGATCCTCACTTTCTATTTCTAAGTCAGTTACACACTCTCTTAGCTTAGTGAAAGATACCTCCTTCTCTTCTATGTGATTTATATTCTTATCACTTGATCTACCTCTTTCTAACATTTCAATTCTTTCTAATTCCTTTTCTATTCTATTGTTTGTTACCTTTCTTTCTTCTATTAACTTCGTAATTAAGAAATTTACCTCTTTCTTTCTTCTTTCCTCTATCCTCTCATACTCGTTACTAACCATTCCAATTCAATATCTTATCCTATCGCTGGGGTGCTAAGGAGTTACTAAAACCCTCTTTCTTTAAAGTACTATAAATTCAACCCTCTCAATCATTCCACTTACACCACTTTTCTTGGAACCGAGGCCTACAAGATGGTTGGTCTAGGCAAGCAGTAGTCACGTAGAGAGTGCTTTTACACAAGAATGACCGTGATTACCGCACTCTAGGGTCCAAAGGGGTCTGCCACCATTGAGGGACACTGGAAGGGTGTCGTAGTACCCAGCCCACTTTCACAGATGGGCACGATGAGTGTGCACGAAAGATTCTCCCTCTCCCGGTGGAAAAAAAACATTCCCTTCAGTTTTTAACACCCTTCGGCTAATTTTCCCCTTAAAACCAATTTTCTTCAAAATGATCCTCTACCTTTTACTATTTCACTTTACCATAGCACCATCTCAGCTCATCTTTGAAACACGAAGTGGTGACATTTATTCTGTGTCTGAGGATACCAAGATATTAGAAAAAGAAGGTAACATTCATGAAATAATACAATCTTATAGAGAGGACACTCTTAAGTATTTAGAAGGATACTCAAGTTATAACATCCTTGAATACAAGGAGAGTAGAGGAAATCTAAGATTGATAGAAGAAAACAGAAATGAGAAAGTAGGAACTGGAAACTTAGAAATATATTCCAATAAGGTAAAGATATCATCCAAGACATTTATTGATAACATTTTTATTAATTCGGATGGTTTTCTTTGCTATAAAAGAAGGGATAGCATTAATAATGGAGAGATAGGGGAATACCTCTCTCTTCCCTCTTCTACACCCTCCTTAGATGACATCATTACAACAAATATTTCAATCCATGAAATTCTAAGTACACCAAAAATTCTTAATAGGTGTATTATAACTGGTAATAAAGAGGTGATAATACATAAAATAAAGGATATAGTCCATTTCTTGATATCAATAATAATAGAAGTAACGGATTTAGACAATTTTTATAAAAAAAGGATCTTTTTTAACTTTTTGTATCACCCATTTAGCTCATACAGAGATACCTCTTCTGTGAGTGATATTTTGAACTTTAAGAATATGGAGATTGATATTTCTGATGTTAAGAGTGTATATGAAGTGGTATTGTTTAATAACAATTTGTATCTTTCTAAGATTTATAATGATAAAAAAAGAATACGTTCAGAGCATCAAAACAACTATAAAGGAGATTTTAACCTCATTTCTACATCTCATAGCTTAAAGACTATCCATGAAATACAAAAAAAAGTGGAATTTTTAAATTTTAAATTTTTTATTTTTATCTCTCTCAGTGGATGTGTACCTCTGATTTTAGGTGTTCTAGCTTTGAGAATGGTAAAACCTTTCTCTAGAAATAAAAATTTGATAATTTTGGGGAATGAGATCTTTCAAGTTAGAAACCTAAGGTTTTATGAGGGAGAGTTTGATAAAAGTAAAAAGATAATAAAGAAATATGAAAAGGAGGATTTGAGATATGAAAATGAGATAAGAATATTAAGGGAAAATCAAAGATTTAACATTGTAAAGTATTATTACAGGGAAATAATAGATGAGGATATTTATATTGTGTTAGAAATGTGTTATAGAGTGAATAGAAAGATTAATAAGAAAGAGATGATAGATCTAGTTAATGTTATAAAGTATTTACATGGTAAAGGAATATCTCACAATAATATTTCAATAGAAAGTGTGATGCTAAGTGAGAATGGGTCTATTTTACTCAGTAATTTTGAAGATGCAATTATAGAGGGTGAAGATATTCCTAAACTCATTGGACTCGAGAATTGGAGAGGGTCTGAGATAATACTTTATAATAACAGGGTTATAGATATAGAACATGGCACATTACTCACAAACGATGTCTTTAGCCTTGGAATGCTATTATACTATAACGAGGTTGGAGAGAACTGTTTTGATGATGTGGAAGAGAATAATCTTAAAGATAGTGGAGAGTTGTTTGGTGACTCTCCAAAAAATAAAGAGCTTAATCCTCTCTCTTTAGATCACATAACAAAGATAGAAAACAACATTTTAAGGGATAATTACAAATTAAAGTATCTGAAAGATCATTCTCTCCATGATTTGATATGCCATTGCATAAAGAATAGATATCGAGAGAGGATGACAATGAATCAGGTAGCTAATCACCCTTATTTCTGGGATAACGATAAAAAGTTCAACTTCATAGCAAATTTGAGTGATATCTTAGAAAACAAGAATGAAGAAGGGAGAAGAGTTAACAACAGGCTAGAAAGGAACAAGAAGAAAATTTTCAGTGGGAGGTGGAATAAGTCTATAGATTACAAAATAGAGGAAGATTTGAGTATTTTTAGGGCTTATAACTTTGAAACGGTTAAGGGTCTTCTTAGGGCTATAAGGAACAAAGGGAGACATTACAAAGAACTACCAGAAGATGTAAAGGACATTTACACGTCATTTCCTGAGGGGTTTATGGAGTACTACTGCTGTATATTCCCCTCTCTAGTTATGGTATGTCACTACTCAGCCAAGTGCATTTCCAACGAGGAGCTCTTAGAAGATTTCTATTCCAACTGAAAGGGAGAACCATCACAGGAGGAATATTTCATCTTTCCTGGAGTGTAAATAAAACCTTTTATTTAAAACCTTCCAAGACGATGTTCCCTTTCACAATCTAGAAGTACAACCTTATCATCAACTCTAATTGGACCGCTAAATGCACGCACAATCACCCTTCCTGTCTCTAACTTTACTTGGCACATTGTTAGTGCACCACCTGGTCCAGATTTACCACACAAACGCACTATCTCTCCTATGTAAACGGTCTCTGCTTCTGCCATTCTTTCTCCAAAGGGTACCTTCAAAAAAAATTTAATTTTTTAAGAGAAAGGTAAGAAAGGTTGGTGTTAAGTTGTGTCCACCCAACTATCCTCTAGTTTATCACAACATAAAAATGAATGTAGGAACTCCATGAAAAGGAAAATGATTTTTATCTTATAATTTTTATCTTTCCCCAGAAATGCATAAAAAGAAACGGAGAAGGGAGGAGAGACGAAATAAGACAGTAACTAAGGGACTCTATGATTTCTCAAAGATAAGATGCGATTATATGGAGAATGAAGGTGAGGAAATTGAAAGCGATAGTAAGGAGATGAATTATCAAAGGTGTGATAGTGACAATTATAATAAAGTGAAAAACATCACTTCTTCGGTAGATCCTTTGAGTTTTTCGTGTTCTAAAAATGAAAGTTTGCATTTCTTTGAACTTTTTAGGGAGGAAGTAAAGAAGAAAGGAAGTTTGAAAAGTGAAAATTTTAAAATTCTCAAAGACTTGGTAAATAAAAAGGAATTTTATCATTTCCTAGAATCTCTGGGTGAGATGACAAAAAAGGAAAGTATTGTAATAGGAAGGGCCCTAATGCAAGTTAAATTAAAAAACACCGTGAAATTAATGGAATATCTTGTTGGTAAAGAGAAGAGTACTTCACTTATCATTCTAACGAGTCTTTTATGTAAACAAATAAAATTTGAGGATGGAACAGTTCTTTTTAAAATCGTAGAGATGCTCTCAGAATCTCTCAAGACCACTTTACCCACTCTAACCCATCTCAATTTGTTGTTGGTAATTCACAGAAACTACAGGGAGTATTTCAATGAGGACCTACAAAGATTCTGCGAGGAGTTTGACCACGGAATATGCAAGGAGATAATTAAAAATGGCTAAATTTTTATTTTTTCTGTTTATCTATCAATTCCAATATTTCCTTTTTTGTTTTCTCCAAACTTTTTGTGTACTCCTTGTATCTCTTAACCACCTTCTCTGATTTAGAAAAATCAAAAGGTTGGGATATCTCCAAAGGGATGTTACATTCCGTGCTACCATCTAGAGATTCATCTCCAAATTTTGTATGTATTGATAAAGGTTTACAAAGATACTTTTCAATCTTTTTTTCACTTCTAAGAATCTCTGATTCAACAAGTCTTAATCTTTTAGTCAAATCACTTCCTGAGGTAGATGATATCTTATACAGGGAACCATCCTTTTCAATACAAGAATTCATACCAAAAAAATATTCCTTCCCTGTTTTATATTCTACTTCATTTTCTATTTCATTGAGGATTTCATCCCTTTCTTTTAATTTTCTCAATCTTTCTCTATTTCCTTTCTTTTTTTCTAAATCACCCAAATGCTCTCTACTCTTCGGTTGCTTTCTTTCCTTGTACTCTTTGAACTTCATCGAGTGGAGGGTGAGGTAATTTTTTTGAAATTAAAAGAAAGACCTATCACACTGGTAATATGAAAGGTTAAATATGATAATTGCTCTAGTTTAAAGTGTTTCTTGTAAAATGAAACGAGATTTGGTAGGATGGATAGGAAAGACCAATTGTGATACAAAATTTGAAACAGAAACAGAAAAGAAAAGAAGATGTTGGAAAACAAAAATTGGTTTTAAGATTAAACTGTAAAAATGATTAGAAAAGGGTTTGCAAAGGTGATTTTATTAATAATGTATGTTGTATTGGGGAAGGATGAATGCCTACCAGGGAGTTTAATGTGTAAAGATAACGCAATGCATATTTGTGGTCTCCACAAGGAGTGGGTTGTAACAGATTGTCCGGGGAATTTGAAGTGTTCTGTGAAAGGTGAAGTATTGTCTTGTATGTTAAGTGATGAAGAGATGTCACAAACAGCTCCAAATAAAGAAGGAACTAGCCAACAGTCAAATGGGAGGGAAAAAAGCTCTGGAAATGGAATGGGAGGTGAAATGAAAGATGAAAGTGGTAAAGGCAGTGATAAAAATGATAATAGTAAACCACAGGGTTACGATAACGCCTCAGGAAAACTAGGTGGTGAAATGAATGATACCAAACAAGGAAATGGGGATAGTTCAAGGGGTAGAGGTATGAGTGACTTAAGTAAAATGGAAAATAATAAGAGTGACCAAGGGGGAAATGGCAATTTTGGGAAATTAATAATTATAACAAAAACTGTTAAGTCACAGCCATCCAAGACGGTAATTGAGAAGAGTGAGCCAAAATCAGAAAAAGACAAGAAAGATATGAAGACTGTGACAATTGTTAAAACTGTAACATCGCAAATATCTCCTTCTGAGATCAAATTTGAGATAGTAAAAGGAAATTCTGACGGTGGAATAGAAATCAGTCCCGTCTATAGACCAATGATTGGAGGCGGTCCCTTTATACCAATTGAACCAATCTCATCCCCTCAACAGGGAATGGGAGGTGGAAGTAGCAGTGGAGTACCTAGTAATGATGGTAGTGGTGGGAATAGTGCATCTGGTGGTACCACTCCTAATGGAATAGAAAGTGGTGGTGATACTGGTATCGCTCCTAGCGGGGGCAATGGAGATCCAGCTGGTGGAAATAGTGGAGGAGGATCTACTGGAGAAACACAAGAACAAACGGGGGATGCTAGTGCTGGAATACCTTCGCCTGGAGGTGAGAACAATGGAGGTTCCACATCCTCAGGTCCATCTTCCAAGAGTTCTATACCTCCAAGCTCATCTTCAGATGGTAGCTCACAACCTACGGGATCGTCGAGTGGATCAAGTGGGGGAGGAAAGGGTGGTGCAAAGGTCACAGCAAAAAACCTTGCAGAGGCTGTCAAGGCTGCCGGTTTTAAGGCTCCACCCGAAAAAAATTTGGAAATCTACGCTAAGAAGATCAGCTCATCTCTTCCCAATAACGAGGAAGCGGCAATGTTCATAGCCCAGTGCATCCACGAAACACAAGGTCTGGCACATCTTGAAGAAACAAAATGTAAACAAAATCCCGGTGCATGCTCTAAAGAGTATGGATCAAATAAAGGAGCCCCTGGAAAACAATATTACGGTAGGGGGTTGATACAATTATCCTGGCCAGATAACTATAAGAAGGCCTCACAAGGGTTAGGTCTTGGAAACAAATTGTATGAAAACCCGGATCTAGTGGCAAAGGATCCGAATATGGCTGTTGGAACGGCCCTTTGGTTCTGGAATAATGTTGTTAAGAAGGCACCGGGAGTCTCAGCCAATCATTTTGGTGCAACCACCAAAGCCATTAATGGACCTATAGAGTGTAGTGGTAAGGGTGGACAGGGAGTGCCTGAAAAGAGATACCAAATATATCTTAAGGTAGCTAAAGTGCTAGGAGTTAAAAAATTAGCAGATAAAAGTGGGTGTTAGCCAACCACACTCCATAGATATCCTTGTTAAAATTAAAATTTAATGTTTTATCCTCTGTTTCTTAATCCAACAATAAACAGTTGATTTTGCACCTCTTTACTTCCTTTGGAGCACTTCTGTGAGAACTATCAATGGAATACTCCTTCTCTTTTATTTTTAAATATCCCAGTAGCTCTAATCCATAGATTACATCATCATATGTCATACCCGTATACCTAGAGATGTAAGTTATTGAAACACGTTCACCCTCTAAATTTCTAAGTAAGCTATCAATTGAGTCTTTCCAGTAATTTTGGTATACTTTCAACCCAGGAGCAGATAAGGGTTTTTCTGGTGTACCAACTTTCCCTTCAAGGACCCCTAAAATGTAACTTAGATCTATCAAGAGATGAGCATATCCCTTACCCTGATATATTGGGAGTACTACAATACAGGAAAGGTTAAAATTTGAAGAATCCTTCTCCTTAGAGAAGTACCCAACAAAGCTTTTACCATCCATTAGCACATAGAAAATGAAAGGTTCCACGTCGTAGTAAAGGGTCTTATTATCTAAAAAGCACTTTGCTAACAGACAGAGCTTTCTACAGTACCTTTTCTCCATGGCACCATCTACCTCATAAATCACTACATCACCCTCTTTATAAATCGGTGTACCAGGTGGTACAATCATTCCACATCGCAGGGCATGTCTAGAGTACCTGATATTATCATTAAATCCATCTAAACACTTCTCACAGATATAAAAGATCTCAGATTGTATAGGATAGGGAGAGAAATGATTTACATTCATTGTAAATTCATTAAAAATTATTTTTTTAATATTCTCTTTCCTTACTTTAAGGTTATCACCTAATCTTCTTATCACATTCTCATGCTCCACTACCTCATTTTTAATACTTTTATTGAAAAGATTCTCTACCGTGTAAATCTCTTCTAAGCTTAAGCTCTTGTAGAAGTCCTCTTTACAATAAGAACACACCATCACTCCTTTGTTGCATTCCTTATGAAAATACCTTGTACACTCACAGCATTTACCTAAAAGTTTAGTATTGCTTTCCTCATCTACGTCTTTAGAGCAGATATAACATCTCCTACAATCACTACACACATAATCACCATTTTTGATATCTACACAGTAATTATGAAAAGACAAATAACAGATACTACAAGGTGTACTGGACTTTCTTACCACTTTATTACAAATCTTGCAATTAGACATTTCCAAAAATCAAATTTTTCAATTGAAGGGATTCTCTTACAAAACCATCTCTGATTCTTAAGTGGCGTTATACCCAAAGCTTAACAACACACTTTAAAACACAGGAGGACCTTATAGAATCTCAAGCCATTTTTTAATCGTCAAAATGTGCCCTACAAAGGGGAGTATGGAGCAAATCATAAATGAGAGACGGAAGTTGCTGCGAGATAGCAAAGAAATGCTAATAAAGGAGCTGTGTAGTGATAAAAGGATATATAAAGAGATATTAATACAATTAAAGGTATTAGAATCTGATAATTTAATATTAAGAGCTAATTTTTATGAATATCTAAAAAGATTGGTAGAAAGTTCTCCTGAATATAAAGAGATAATTGGAGAGATAGAAGCAATAGATGTGAAGGAAGTTAAGATTGAAATGAGATGCCCCATAACTCAGGACATTATCGTTGACAAGTTTGAGAGTGAATGCAACCATGCCTTTGAGAGAGATGCAGTGATGAAGTTCATTAAAAAATACAAACAACCAAAATGTCCACATCTGGGATGTGATAAGACACTAAAGGAAAAGATTATAAAATAGTGAGAATTTTAATTAAAAGCACCGTTAAACAAATTTGAAGAGCGTTCTTGTGATACAACCCACCCTTTAATTTTAGGGTTAAAGCGAACCCCTTGGGAATGGTTAGTCTTTTTGTGGAGAGTTATAGACCTAGAGAACTGGACAGCGTGGTTGGAAACAAAGAAACGATAGAAATTTTAAAATTGGCTCTCAAGAGCAGAGAGATTCCACATTTATTATTTACAGGGCCACCCGGTACAGGAAAGACAACCTGTGCTAAGATAATCTCAAAAACAATTCTAAATGAAAGATTCAAGGAGTGTGTACTAGAACTAAATGCGAGTGATGATAGGGGGATAGATGTAGTGAGAAATAAAATAAAAAACTTTGCAATGAAGAAGATAGAGCTGGAGGATAACCAGTATAAAATCATTATTTTAGATGAAGCAGATTCAATGACAATACAGGC
Source organism: Nylanderia fulva (assembly GCF_048542155.1). Lineage (NCBI taxonomy): Eukaryota > Metazoa > Arthropoda > Insecta > Hymenoptera > Formicidae > Nylanderia > Nylanderia fulva. The sequence goes on along the minus strand of NW_028190543.1, from coordinate 906,264 downwards.
ACAGCAAGCTATGAGAAGAATAATGGAGACCTGTTCTCTAGATTGTAGATTTATTTTAGTATGTAACACATTTTCTAAAATAATTGAACCAATACAAAGTAGATGTGCAGTTCTAAGATTTGATAGATTGAGTGATTCTGAGGTACTTTCTAATCTTAAGAGTATTATAGCCAAAGAACAGTTTGGTGTGGAAGAGTCAGCAATCAAGATGATAGTAACACTCAGTGATGGTGATATGAGACAGGCCCTAAATATCCTCCAATCTGCTCTTGGGAACGATGGAGTAATAAAAGATAAGGTGATACTTAGAGTGACAGGTCAACCTTCCCCGAAGGCCGTTGAGAGAATTGTAGAGCTACTACTCGATAAAAAGACGGACCAAGCCTTGAAACTTTTTGATGATCTTTGGAATGATAAATTCGATCCTTTAGACCTCATCTCATCTTTTTTTAGGTGTGCTAAGAACAGAGACAGCTACGAACTGTTAAAGTGCATTGGACGCACACACCTGAGAATCATTGAAGGAGTGGACTCAAAATTGCAGTTCTATTCTTTGTTTTGTGATATTTCCAAGATCTAAAAGATAACTCGATTAAATTAAACTTTTTATTTAGATAAGCGAATATCTTCTAAAGAGACATATTGAGGTGCAGTCACAACACAAAATGTGATCTCAACACCGTTAGCTGAGTTATATACCTCCTTTATCTTCTCTAAATCCTCACTCTGAAAGTCATTGAAGTTGAATTCAATGGGTGGATCATTTGAGGAATCGTTAGCCTTAGCAAAGAGACAATTTGTTTCTTCGCTAATATCCAACAAAATGTAGTTCTTCTTCTTGGGAACCACCACATTCAGGTTAAAACCACCATTATAAGTTTTTTCTGAGTTACTTCCAGTATCTAGCAACCTCCCTGATATTATAACCTTTGCTGCACCGTGCTTACCAGTCTTTACCTTAGAAACGTTGGTTACTCTAACATACTTCTTAGACCCACCTTCCTCTAGCATCAGAACCTGTCTTGGTTTCACTGCATTTGCTGTGATCGTCTCCACATGAATTTCCTTGTCATCATATGCAGCCATCGAAGGAAGGGTCAAATTTTACATTTTTAAAGGGTCGAATCTCTGAACCTAAGAAGATGGAAAGTACAAGTAAAAATTTTTATGTTATAAAAACTTCTTTATTTCTTTATATCCTTTCCTTTCTAACTTCTTCTCTTTTTCATAAAAACGGCAATAAGTACTCCACCAATAATCAATAAACCAACACCACCTCCTATCGCAAGCTTCACCTTATGCCTCTTAACAAATCCTTCATTCTCACCTTTATCCTTATCAGTTTTACCTTTATCATCTCCACCAGCTGGAGGAGGATCAACACAAATGGATAGTCCCAAAAAGTAGGTTGCAAGGAGTATAGCTGCACAATCTAAGAATCTAATGATAGAAAATTTCATGTAATACTGAATAATTCCCTCATTATATATTTTATAGCTTTATAGAGAACCAATAAAAGAAAAGGGAGAAGTTTTGATAGTCTTTAAATTGACAAATGATCATCCAACTAGAAATTCAATGTGCCAATCAGCTAAAAGGGAGATGAAAGGTAAGATGTTTAATTCTTATTGAATCGTTTCATTATGATAGAACTGGTAGTTGGTTCTTTTAGTTTTATTTCTCGCCCCTCCTTTGAATTTCCATTTTTGGATAGAAGTAATAAATTAACAAAGAAGAGGTGAGAGATAAAACTCAAAGAACCATTGATTAGATCGCCAATAATTGGAACTACTTTACTAAATTAAATTTCTAACAATTATACTTTGATAAGCAATAATTCAATTTAAGCAAAGAACCATTAGTTGTACCAACGTACCTGTCTATGAGAATTGAACTAAAAAGTATAGAAAGTATTGATGAAAGATCAAGTATACTTTCAATACGCTTTTGTTGATCATCAGAAGTGTTAAATTTCATTTCAATTACAGATAGTGCTATCTGAATTCTATGAAGAGATGATGGAATTGACTTTTTATGGGAACTGTCTGAAATAATAGGAATAAGCTTATGGCATAAAAATAAATATCCACAAAAGAGGTCATCTATCTTAACTATCTTTAGAATGTTAAACCTGTTGTATCCACTACTTTTTCTAGTAACGAGATATCTCGTGATATCATCAAGATTTTCATAAACATATTGGAGACTATCTTCGTTTAGAACAAAAATGATAAGTGAAAAGAATTTCTTATAAATTCCAACCCCATTACGTAGTTTAAAATCATTATCAAAGTACACATCATCTCCAATTTTGTACTCTTTACATCCAAACCTTCTCTCATAGCAATAACCAAAAAAGTTATAAAATAGCTTATCGTTAAAGGATCTGAGAAACTCCTTGATACAGAGATAGAATATGGGGAAATCTCTCCCAAATGTAGCTGAAGTTCTAGCATTGTGCTTATTTTTAACTCTGCTATTACCACCACTTTTACACTTGAGGTTGTTATCGTGTCTTACCATTCTGGAGAGAAGGTAGTGAAAGATAAAAAGATTGGTGAAGTGATGATCTACCGACCCAAGTTTGTAATTCCTCGTTAAGAACTCACCAAAGCTTATCATTTCTCTGAAGTACACCAACATCGAGTATTTTAGTGTCTCTTCAACTACTCTAATTAAATGGTCACTGAATTCTCTAACCATCTCCTCTGTGATAATAACCCTGGAATAGCTATTCTCCTCGCTCCTCACAAATTCGAATATCTTCAGTACTTCTTCGTAGCTCAGTTCATAAAACCTTCCATCCTTCTCACTGATGGAGTTCATTAAACACCATGGATCAAATGTACCAAGGAAAAACCATCGGGTTACTTCATCCTTGATCGACCTCAGTGGATCAGATCCTGAGACTCTTCCACTACTCGTAAATGGTAAGACCCCTGGTGTTACACTCATAGAACAGCTTTGTAAAGACGTGTCTTGACTGGAAGATGGGATAGCTTTTGGAACATTAAAAGAACTGTTCATATCTTCATTTGATATTTTTCTCTTTTTCACGTATATATCACCCTCACTTAAGGGTGATATACATACTTGGTTAGGGATATCCGAACACTCATACACAGTACCACCACTAAAAGTGTTTAAATTGAAAATTAACTTTGATCGTACCTCCACACTTACATCCCTTTTAAACTGGTTATATTCCGTTCCCCCTCTACAATTTTGTAGATTTCCACCAGTTCTACCATGCTCATCTAAACTTTCCAAGCTATCCATAAATATACACTTTCTTTCTATCTTCCTAGGTACTCTCTTCTTCCTTACACATCTCACTCCCTCTGTTTCTAATATCACACCAAAATAAAGGAAATTTAAAATTGTTCCCATAGTCCTTTCCTTGAAAAGTTTCATGGAACGTCAAGATTGGTCTCTATTTAAAATTTTTTATTGACCAATTCAAGTAAATATGATTTTTGTGAGATCTTTATGTTAATCTACGATTAGAGTTACTTTACACCAAATAAAGATTCTATTTACTATCGGAAAGGGATAGTCAAACCATTTCCTAGATCTTACTCTTTACTGATCAACACAATTTAGGAAGAAGCAGAAACTAAGACAGGTGTAGAAAGTCTGAAGAATAAACAAGAATTGGATGCAACTGGTGGAAATTACATGTCTCAGAAAATACAGCTGTGAGGACAGCCTTTGTAAACCAAAGAAGTATTAGCAAAAGATAGATTTGTACTAGGAGAAGAGGCAATTGAAAATGAACATCCTGGAGTTTTATCTTTCGCCAGAGGAAATGTGTAAGATTTTAAGATGTTTGATAACTCTGAGTGTTTCTCAGCTCTCTTCTTATATTTATTCCCATTAGAATCATTCACTTGAACGTTTGAGAAGCTATCTCTTGTTAGTAGACCTAACAACTTGTTTTTAACATCTCTCCCATTCTGATAAATTGAATTGGTGAATTGTGGATGATACAAAGAGGTATCTTCAATGGTTCGTGATAACAACTACAACAAAAGCAAGAATGGGTGGATATCGATTAAAATTGTTGTTTATTGAGGGATGACTTGACTTCACCAGTGGTACTCCTCTGATGCTTTACTTCTAGACCCTACCAAAGTGAGTAAAGGACTTACAGATGGTATAGTTTGATAAGGCGAGCTTCCAATAAAAGTGTTGTTTTAGAGTTATTTAGAACGCAACCGAGTGATAACAAGATGTAACACTTGGTCTAACTATCATTCAAACGAAAATAGTCTCATCAATCCTACCTTTGAACAGTCTTTTTAGTTTGACAGTGGTATCAAGAGAGGAGTCTCCATGAACAGAGATATACAGCGTTATACCTGGTTTTATCCTAAGTTCTGATGGATCCATGTCAGACAAAGCCTTCTCTACTTTAGAGCATTTGAGATATAATTTTTTGAGACTCTCACAATTCTCTAAAGCGGTGATGTCATCTCTTCTTAGGGAGTAGGATTCGAAACTCAAATATCTCAATCTTTTTGTTATCAGTGTTGGGCTTCCCTTCTCACCAAAGATAAGTGATAAAACACTAAGTTCGTGAGATGGTGGAAGGGAGAGGGATAGAGTGGTTAGTGGAAGATCTCTCAACTCTTCAAAATCCAAACCCTCTGCAGATAAATAACAAAGGCAGAACGTTGTTAGTTCTTTCAATCTCTCAAAAACCTTTGTGTTACTCTTTAAAGTGACCAAATCAATGCAGTTCTCATATCCTGCTAGCATCAATTTCTCTAGCTTGCTTTCTGGATCGGTGATAATGACTTCCAGATCATTTGGAGAGAACTTTGTGTTAGAGTCTGTTGTATAATCATCCTGTTAAACAGGTGATTAGCCTCTCTTTCCCGCCAAAAGTGGGAAAGAGAGTATAAAAGAGGGTTGAATTTAATACCCCAAGGAACTCGGGACTATGGGTAAGAAAATAATAAATAAAGATGTTCCTTTAACAGAAGAACCTGTCCCATCCAGCCCACCACACGACAGAGTCAAAAGTCACAATAAAGAGAGATTCGAGAGTTCTAGTAATTTTACTACCCCTTTCAAAAATACCTTCTAGTGAGCCCCTAAAGTCAATGAGGACAAGTTCAACTAACTTTTCAAACTTTGATAGACGTGGGGTCGTAGAATTACATTCCCCACTACACATTGTGATCTTCAATTTTTTTAGTATAAAATTTACAAACAGTTTAAACTTTGATAGACGTGGAGTCGTAGAATTACATTCTCTATTACACATTGTGATCTTTAATTTTCTCAGATTTCTTTGTAACCCCTTGTTTCCTAGTACTAAATCCAGTGGAGATTCTATTCCATCCTCTTTTAATTCTTTAACGATCCTTTCATGTAAAGCATCATTTGGTTTTCTGTAAGTAGATACCTTCGTTACTTCATAGAAAGAAAAAACATCATCTATTCCCATTACTTCCAACTCTTCAAGCTGATTAATTAAATCTTGATTGTAGAAGAAGAGTGTGTACATAACAGATAAGTCTCTACAATCCAAAGCAAGACTTTTCAAGGAGCATGGCTGTAGGGGCATTGCTACGCTTTTTCTGCCATCAATTCTAAAGCCCGATATAACTAGTGGTGTTATGGGAGTACTGCGACACGATCCAAAATCATGGTGGTAGGAAAGAATTGGAAAGTTGTGGTCTATGTTTCCACAGTGAAGATGTACATTAACATAAAGCTCTCTTAACGGAAGTCTGAGCAATTTTTCGAATTTGACCCTTGATAGTTTATGACCTTTTACTCCAAGCGATGTTACTGAGCCCCCAGCTTCTAGTACGGGATAAAATTTGAAAATCGAAATAGCGCTTAGATCAACCAACTTCACCTCTGCACTAAACTTGGATACAATTTTTAGTTCACTTACCAATAAATTCTTTCTTCCCCATATTATTTCAAGCGATTTTAAACATCCAGCCTCACAAAAGAATCTGAATATTCTCAAAAACTTATACTTTGAGTTTCTGAGACGATCAATAACATCACCTTGAATTGTTAGTTTGTAATTGTCACGTGTATTTGTTAATCCTTCGCTCAACCCCATCTTATCCACAACTTCTTCAAGCAACTGGTTTCGCATTCTTTTTGAATGGAACAATTTAGTTAGACAGTCAGGTATGGAATCATCTTCTCCTATAGTCCCTACAATGTTCATAAATGAATCTAATGAGAGATAGTACAGCCTGTCAGGATTATATTTAAGTGACCCTTCTCTGCAATTCATCTCACTATTTATCAAATGTAATGCCACTACCAATATACTCAACATCTATGGGTAGCTTTTCTTTTTTATACTAACTATGGATTAAATTTACCTATTTACCAGTACCCTGTAAAACAAAATTTAATGGTGTCAATCCCACTAATCTCTTCAATATTAAAGCTTCTCTTTGATAAAGACGAGGCTGATGTGCTTTATGGCAAGCCCCCTTGTCCAGAGTGTTCGAAAATTATGGCAAGAAATGTAGAAAGGAGATCATTAGAAGTGGTGGAAGACAGTGTAACACTGAGATAAGCTAGAACACACACTTTTTGGAAGTCATTTGAACTGTGCTCAGATCCTATACATGGCCTATCTTTGGCTTAATCGCTGTGCTAAAACACAAATTATGGCACAGAGTGGACATTCTAGTCGTACAGTCAGTGTGTTTTTGCAACAGAAGGTTAGTAACTTCAACATTGGAAGTAAGTGATCAGGTCATCGGGTTGACGGTGTTTGGGTAGTAGCAGATGTTGAGAAGACAGAGCAAAGAAAAGTGTTTTTGGTTGAGGTACAAGACCGTTCTGCAGAAACCCTGCTTTAAATTATAAGAACACATGTGTTGCCTGGATCTATAGTCCATACTGATATGTTCAAGGGATACTCCAAGCTCTCAGCAGAACTGGGACTTGTGCATAAGACGGTCAATCACACACAAAACTTTACCAATCCAAAGACAGGTGTTAATACAAACACGGTTGAGGGAAATAACAATACACTAAAGATAATGATTAGACCAAGAAGTAGGGTTAGAAATATTGGAGATAGCCTAGGAGTGTTTATTTGGCGAAGAAAACATAATGGTAGGCTTTGGAATGGATCTTTAGAAGCAATGAGATATACTATGATATGTCTCAATAATTTCACTAAAAATGTTTAAATTTTATTTTACAGAGGTACTGGTAAATAAGTAAATTATAACCCTGATAAATATATCTTTTGATGTTATGAACCCTAACTCGGCACATATCTTCAGACAGTACTGGATTCATTTACTAGAAAAGAGTTGTTGAAAAAATATGTCAAAATAGAATCTTATGGAGACTACGTCATTTTTAATTATCTCAAACCCAAAGGTTGTCTTTGAAGTTTGGAATCCAAGATAGAGTTAAATCCTTGCTACATGATGGTAGAGAAATTAGAAGTTTTGTGTAGAATATAAATGTCATATTCCTGTTTAAAGCAATTTAACATTACTATTATACCATTTATCTCACTTTTACCCAACTTTCTTGCAAAGCATTCCTTCAAAAAATCATTAACCTTGAACACTTTACCCTCCTCAATCTCATGGCTAAAAGCATCGAAGATTCTCGAAGACACATCCAGATCCAAATACTTGGAACATGCATCTACAATTTTGATATCAGGTATACAGATGGGATGGTTACACATTTCATGGTTGTATGTACGCAATAAATATCTTATAGTTTTTAATCTTTTGTCCTTTAACTTTTCCGTTATTACTATTCCCGCAGTCATAGCTCCAACCACACCTGTATTTAGAATTATGGCTATAATTATACATAGGAATACACCTCTCTTCCTTCTACTAAGCTTGGTAGTGTCCTTCTTTCCATCAACACCATGGCTAGAGCTAGTATTCAACACTTCAGAGCTGTTTCTCGCACTCACCAGTGTTACACTGCATAAAGAAAGCAAGCTTGCTACGAGTACTACAAAAATAATAATGTACTGCACTATTCTCATTGATGTACCCTTTTCTTCCACTTGGAAATATCCAGAGGTCACTAACGTTTTTGGAAGAGCAATTTAATAAAGTGTGTGCCATATATAGATAAATAACTTTAATGACGCTTACGGAAGGGTGTGGGTAGGGTAGCTACACTCTTTTAGACCATATAAATGTTGCACCACTCGTGAGGATTGCTAGACTCTGACCACACCCTTTGTAAAAATACATCTATAGGGCTGTAGGAGATTCCATTGTATTTCCCACACTGGGGTAAAGCTACGCTAATACTACACCTTTACACATCAACAAGGTTGTATTATTTAGATTTTCTGGTAAAGAGAACAATATCCCATTCCCAACAATTGTTTGAGCCCCTTCATCTATTCAACCGAACTGGGTCTGGTTTTAACTGGGAAGCTACAAAGGAGGGATCTACAATTAAATTATTTACTAGAGTGTTTAACTTCCAGTTCTAAAGCCCACTAGAGTGCAATGTTCACCACTCTATTGTCTTTGTTCCTTCAGAGCATACACCAAGTCTTGAATAGAAGCTCAATATCCACCAATGTAGCGAGTTCGGGTCTAACTTTACTGACTCCTCCTCACACTCTCAAGAACACAGCTTTGCTGGATCATGTTATGCTATCTTTGCAGGATCTTTACCCCTCTTTATTCGTATAACACTTCTTACACCTAAGAATCCGTATCTTATACCATACCCCTACATATCTTGAGTTACCCTTCTCTCTATGTTTCGTGAATAGAATGTGCATTTACTACCCTTCCTTAGACCATTGGGTCATTCCACTCTAATTTTCTGGGACTCACTCCATCCATATCCAATCGATCTTTCATCACCATGTCCACCAAAGGACATTTTATAGTCTTGGAGCAAGGTAGAGTGTGAGAACTAACACACTGTGTAACACAGGAAGGGTGATATAAAGGTGGATACAAAGTTGTTGTTTTACTTTGTCATGGTCACAACGAGGTACTGGATACATACTCACGATTATTACTCGAGTAGGGCAATTGACTTGGTCTGGAGATTGATCATAGAAGTAGTGTAGAGATGGCTATAGAAAATGTTAGAGTGGTTAGCAACTAGAAGTTTATTTTATGGATGTTGGGAATGGAGAAAATAAAATGCTCTCCCACTGAATTCAGTGATTCCAGAGAAAAGATCAAAAGCTGCAATCAAACTGCAGATCTTCTTTGAGTTGTATGAAATTAGTTGAAATGAGTTGTATTGTTCCTGAGTTTTCTGTAGTACCTCTATTCTAGTTCCTTTCCTTAACAGTGAAATAATGGTTTTTATGTCTTGAAGTGTCAAGTCTTTACCTCCTATAACAAGCTTTTTAATATTATCCCTGAATAATCCAACAATAAATTCAATACTCTGAATTTTTGTTCCCAAAAAACTCAACTCACCTAACTCACTTAACTCATCTAACTCACTTAACTTAATCATAGATATAGATGAGTAGATTGTTGATATATCATTCGCTAGTTCACATTCATAGAAACATAATCTTTGTAACTTAGTATAATTTGACAAAGAAATGAGATCATTCTTATCTAAAGAAATTCTAATGAGGACCAAAGAAACCAAATGTTGTGATAGTATACTTGGTCTTCCATTATCACCCAAGATAGAAAATAGAGTAGAGGGTTGAATTGTCGTTTCAAAACATAGAGATGTTAGTGGAAAGTCTTTTAGATTTTGCAAAACAAACTGTCTGTCTTCTCCACTACCAGCATAACTGAGATGAAATTCTTCTAAGCCTTTTAAGTAATTAAACACAACCTCTTCTTCTTTCAACTTGATTTCTTCCATTCTAGTACATCGTATCCATAGTTTTTTGAGTTTTGTGTTAGTAGTAGTAATGGCTTTGAGATCATTCAAAGTGAGGGGGTGTGAACTATCAAAAAATAAAGTAAGAGATGTGAGATTCTTGGCAATACTACTATCTTGAACAAATATCTCGCCTATAGAACCATTGACCTCAGCAATGAAAAGCTCATCCAAGCTAAACTGTGACAGAAGTGAGATATGTTGTGTAGACATGTCTCCACTTCCCCCCTCTGTTCTTATAAAACTAACACCCAACTTTTTCAAGTTTTTCTGTAGCTTCACATTTTTTAGTATTATATTCAGTGGATAATCTATCCCTCTTTCTCTTAGCTCATCAGAGATCTCATTGGTTAGCTTCACTGTCAACTCCTTTAGAGTCTCTACAAATCTATCATTGCAGAACAAAGTGTGTGCAACAAAAAAGTCGCTACAATCTAGGACGAGTTTTGTCAAGGAATATGAATGTGATAGTATCCTTATACTTTCACTATTTGTGATCTTACATCCCGACATATCTAACACTTTGAGACTCTTCTGTAGCTTGCAACCATCGTAGATAAACTGGGGATGTATAACGATCTCACAACCATACATTCCACTGATATAGAGTTCTTCTAACGAGAAATTAGATAACTTTGTAAAGTTACCTTTTATTATTTCTCCGAACACAATGTTCATCACTTTCAAGTTTTTTCTCAGTATATCACTCTCAAATATCATGTTCAATTGATCAGCTGTAAAGTTAGGTGTGAAAAGTTTTAGTTTCACTAACCTGAGTGTAGTAATGTAACGTATCTCGGAGGAATTCAAGTCACTATTTGTCATATCAAGTGAGTTAAAATAGCCATCATCATTGAAAAGCTTCACAATAATGAAAGATTCACACCCTATATTTCTAAGATATGTTACAGCATGTGGTTCGAAAACAACCTCTTCTATGGGTATTCCAGCATCTTTGTTGTCCTCTTTGGTCTTCAACACATCCCTTCTAAGTTTTACACCAGTCATGTCTAGAAAGACTTGGAACAGTACTCTCATGGAATCTCCTTCAATAATACCATTGTTAATCAATTTATCACACATTTTACGACTTTCCTTACAAGTAGGATCATGTGATCTCTTGTGTGGATATGTCACTACATGCAACCATATTTTCTTCAATAAGGCACTTTTTTTCATCACTACATAATTATAGTTTTCCTCTATTGACCACATCACTGAAAACAGCAAACTTTGATACAGATTTTTAGTGTCATCACTATACTTAATGTGGTTGTTTATTGTCAAGAATACATCAATTTTTGACACATCTTTTACACAGTTATCAATACTTGGTTCCTGTTTATTTAGTAGTAGAATCATATCAAATATTTCTTTTGTTATATCTATTTTAAATGGTTCAGGAGACTTACCTAACATATTTCTTATATGGTAGAATATCATGACATCTTTAAGGTTGTATTCATATTCACCATCTCTCAGTTTAATCATGACTTCTCCATCTACACTTCCATATACAAATTTTAGTATCACTACAAATGCACACAACACCATGGATATTCTTTCTTATCTTCTTTTATATTTTTTTTATTTATGGAATACTTTTAGTTCGTAACTATACCATAAAGGTTGATGTTGTATAAAATGATAAATTTATCACTTTGGGATATAAAATTTTTATTTTTTTTGCAAATTTTTTATTCTTTCTTTGTACCAATGTGTAGCTATGTGGCCGGAAAGAACATCCTCTGGGTTTAGGATATTCTTAGGTCCAGCCCACAAGGCTGCTTAAAAAAGGCGACTTATAAACCATTTTAATTAAAATCCCTACGTCACAAAGATTTTTTATGAAAAACAAATCTGGATCAAACAAAGGACAGATTGGGAGTGATGACCCTATGTTTGCTGACAGGAAGAACAGTAAGAAAGAGTAAAAAGGCAATGAAGCATTTTAATAAAGGATTCTTAAATAAATCTTCCCATACCCGTGGAGGGTATGACAATTATCATCTCTTTTCTCACATCTCTTGGTATTTTTCTTAAGTCTGGAGAGTCTTTTCTGGACCAATCAAAAGGGAGATATTTTTATTTGCTAATCTCTGAAGAAAGGAGAAGAGGAATGGGCATACCAAAAAAATTGCAGTATTTTATGGACAATATAACAATCAAATCAAAAGATTTTAATGTATTCTGTAATGTTTAATAACAGGTATAGTACACTCAATAAACAACTAATTTTAGGGAGATTCAGTTAATCTTTTATCCTTTGCTAGATTGTGACTTTTAAGGACTTATTTATCAATCAAATAATCTTAGATTAGATATAAATGGAATATTTTTATATTTTGGGAGAAAAAAGATCGGTGTTAAATTGCTTGTTGCAAATTTGGTATTTTTTTATATTTAAAGAATTATTTAAAATTTTTTTTAAAAAATATAAATAGATGAGAGAAAGTAACCCTTGTTATGAAAGGAATACTATTATCCTTTTTATTTTATGTAGTACAGAGTTTTAGAGTAGAGAAGATGGCAGTAGAATTCAATAATGAAAGGAGAAGAGAATGGTTCGCCAAAGACACGTTAATAAAACACTTTGGATACTTTAAAGATGAAGTTAAAAACAATACAGGAAGTTGCGAAGCACCAGATGGCATTACGTCAAAGGATCTCAAGGATATTGTAACAATGGTTCAGCAGGATATTGAAATTACAGAGATAATGAAAAGAAAGGATGGGTATTTAGAGATGATCATACAACATTTAAATACACTGAAGGTTGATTTGAGTGTATCACCTTGGGTTTGTCTGAATTTGGTTAGGATAGGATTGCTACGTGAAGATATCCGTGATCTAGTTAAGATATTTAAGGAGAATATAGGCAATGGAAATGTTAAAGAGCATGTGAACGATATTTTAAAACGTTCAAACTTGGTACTTAATGGTTATTTACCTGCTGGTGGCCTTGAGGAGAAGATGAACGGTATAGATGTTAAAGATAATATAAATGTCGTTTTAGAAGATTTAAAGTTGATATTTAATGGTGATTTACCTGCTGGTGACTTTACAGTTAGTCGTTCTTCAGATAATAAGGATAGCTCAAGCTATAGCATAGCTCTATCACGATTTGAAAAGTGTGGATTGCTGGGTTGTATTGTCAATAACTATCTTTCGAAGAAGAAGGAAGATAAAGACGTGCTAAACTACATTTTTTGTATTAAGGGTAAAGAGATTGATGAAGCAATAACAAAGAGTCACAATGAGTGTAGGATATTAATGGATAAAACGAAAGATGGTGGGTTATCGGATATAGAACGGGAAGGGTTATTGAAGAATTGTGAAGAAGGAATAGAAGGGGTGAAAGAATTGTATGGAAAGTGTAAAATGATGATGTTTTGGATAAAAGATAATGGTTTCATGAAGAGTGATTTATTTATTGAGTTCAAAGAAATTATTGCGGAAGAAAATCCCTCTATCTTGGATAAGAAAGAAGACGAGGTAGTTGAGAATATACAATCACTTTTGGAAACTAAGGAAAAGAATATCCGTGATGGACTTTTCTCTGCGTATCGGAAGTTGATCGATTATTCTCATAATTTACGGGATTATCAGTGTAAAATAATAGCATATTGCAGTTCATCTTATGAGCTTAACAAAAACTATACCATATTTAAGCAAGTTGTTGCGTTGTGTCTTAAATTGAAAAAATATTTAGAAGCTCTTAATATATATTGTGATATGAAGTATAGTAATGGCAAAGAAGATAGTATTAATTATATAAGAAATAAGATGTATGGGGTGTATAGTAAAGACGTAGTCGTTGATAAGAGTTTTGCTGAAGAGGCTATTAAAGAGTTGCGTGAAAAAGATGTACCACTCCCAATAGAAACAGTACTTGCTGTGTTAGAGAGAGGGTATAATGACATGTCTGAGATATCAGAAAATATAACAAAGATAGAAATGAAGGATAAAGAGGAGTTGATAATATTTGGTGATACACATGGAGAATTCTTTGAGATCTATGACATCTTATCCAAGATTAAAGGAGAGGAGACAACTGAGGTGATAGATACATCCAAGAAGTATCTATTTAATGGAGATTTTGTGGAGAATGCTGACTCAGTGAAGAACTTCATCTTTCTTTTACTTCTTCGAATTGTATATCCGGACAATGTTTTTTTGAATAGAGGAGAGCACGAATTTATGAATATTAATAATTCATATGAATTTTTCCGGGAATTAAAAGACAAATATGGAAATGTCAATGGTACGCTAATATATTACCAATTTAATGAACTATTTTCAGTGCTTCCATTGGCATCTGTGATAGATAACAAGTGGTTTGTAGTTCATTGTGGATTACCTGAAGAAAGCATTACATTGAATGACATTAACAATGAATATAGGAGGGTGATGAACTTTAATGAGGCAAGTGAAATAATAAAAGGATTGATACGTTCTGATCCTTGGGAGTTGAGGGGGGAAACTATTTTTGATAAGGATAGAGGAGCAGATATGCACTTTACTATTGATACCACAAACAACTTTTTGAAAGTGAATGGATTGGAGAAAATAATAAGGAGTAACCAATTTGCCTATGAGGGTGAGGGTTTCAAAGAAAATTATGGAGGTAAATGTGGTACCCTTTGGGTACCTCCGCGGTTTTCACATAGTGATTATACACTGATGTTGGTTTATACTGATAAATAATGTCTTTATTTATGTTCTTGGAATCCCCATGGAGTCTTGACTGGCTCATGTTTCTCCTGGGTGAAACCATATCTTGATTTCTTCTCATCATCTCCTTCATACCCTTTTCTTCTCCAGCTCTTCTTATATAGTTTTGCATCATCCCAATATGGAAGATCACTTCCATAAATAGACAAACACTGATCTTATCACTGTTAAGATCATGATGCAAATTTTTTACTGATTATCAGATCAGTTAGCACAGGGACAAATCTTTAACTTAGCAGGGAGCTTTATTTCTTTCATCCTCATATTCTTTGTATGTGGTGTGTTTATAACCACCACATCTCTTCCCCTCCTTGTATCAAGGAAAACATGTTTAATGTTTACCTTGTAAGACTTAATGTTATCAGTTATTATCAAACTATTTCCATTAGCGGATATTTGTATTACTTTGAAGGGTCCAATCCAATAAGGCTCAAGTTTCTTTCTTATAAAATTTCTTTTCCAAACTATATCTCCTTTTTGATATTTAAATGTTAGCTTCCTTCCCTTATTCTTGATTCTGTTATTGAGTTCACCTAATTTTCTTGACGTTTCCAAAGCTTCACTAATATGGTTTCTTAGTTTTCTACCTAGAGGGTCTAGCAAACTTTTTTGATGAACTAATTCATAAGGACTTAAATTGATTCCCCTATGATGACTATTCTGAAGTGCTATGTTAATTCTCCTACATACTTCCTCCAATGATAGTTTATGATAGCATCTTAAGACTCTTCCCACAACTTGATTAATACGTTCGCTTATTCCATTACACGTTGGATTATACGCATTAGTAGTTAAATGTTGGATTCCTTTCGATAGTAGGAATTCACTAAACTTCTCTGAGACATACTGTGTCCCTTGGTCTGACAGCAGTGTTCTTGGGATACCATGATCCTTTATCCATTTTCTATCAAGAACATGTATTAGCTCTTGCGAGTCGATTTTCTTTAATGGAAAAACTTCGCTCCATCTAGTGCACCTGTCAGTTATGGTTAAAACATAACCTTTTCCTTCCTCTCCTCTTTCCAACATTTCTTCTGTACTCAATGGACCAAATATATCAGTAGAAATTTCTTTAAAAGGGTTTTGAGTGTACAATGTCCCTTCTAGCTTTCCCAATGTGTTCCTTTTAGGTTTATTCATTATGCAACCATCACAATCTCTGCATATTTTTCTTATTAGTCTCCTCATTCCTTTTGCAACATAAAATTTTTGTATTGTATTGTAGGTTAACTTCTCTCCTGGGTGTGAGAGAATATCATGAATTTTCTTTAAGAATTCTTCTGCCTTTTCCTCTGGAATTACTATCTTTTCCCTTCCTGTTATTATAAGTTTTAACCTTCCTTCTTCCAGAATCTTCCATTTTCCATTCATCAGATTCTTTTCCACTCTTTCACCTGGTAATTTCTTCTGTAGTTCGATTATATCCTTCTTAGATATTAGTGTACTATCTCGTTGTTTTGTCCTTTCTGTGATCTGGTACAATCTCGAAAGAAAATCTGCAGGTATATTCTTTTTACCTTCTTGATAATATAACACTATATTGAATTCTTCTAACAATAATTTCCATCTTTGTATTCGGTTATTTTGAATATTAGTATTATATACGTTATTTAGATGATCAGTTCTTATAATAATCTTAGAATTAAAAACATAAGGTTTAAAGTACTTTAGTGATTCAACAATACTTAAAAACTCTTTCTCCATTACTGTATACCTTCTTTGTACATCAGATAATTTCTTGCTAAACAAACCTATTATTTTCCCTTTTTGATGTAAAATACTTCCTAAACCCTCGTCTGAAGCATCCGTATCCAATTCAAATGGCATAGAATAATCCGGATAATGTAAAACTCTTTGTTCTTGTATTTCCCTTAAGATTTCTTCTATCAATTCGTTATCTCCTATTGACCAAGTAAGTTTTCTATCTTTCTTAGTTTTTTCTGTAAGAGGTGCTAACCTCGAACTAAGATTTTTTATATAAGGTCTAAACCAGTTTATGAATCCTAATATACTTAAGAGTTTCTTTTTCGAAGCCGGTGGTATTAATTTCCTTATCTTATCCAAATTTTCCACAGAAGGTCTCAATCCTTCTTCAGAGATAATGTTTCCCAAATAAGTTACTTCTTTCTGAAAAAATTTACATTTATCGAGATTGAGAGTTACATTATGCTGATTCATTATTTCTAACACCATATGTAATTGTTGTAGGTGAGATTCTTCATTCTCACTAAAGATTAATATATCATCTAAAAAAATTCTTACAAATGATAGATGTGATAACAATTTGGTCATAACTCTTTGAAAATATCGAGGTGCATTGGATAATCCAAATGGCACTCTCAAAAACTCATAGTGACCTGTAGGTGTTACAAATGCCGTCTTTTCCTGATCCTGTTCCTTCAAGGGTATCTGATAATATCCATTGTTGAGATCTAATTGACTAAATATTCGTCCTTTAATGGTTTTCAACTGATCCTGAATATTTGGAAAGGGAAATGTGTCCTTTTCCGTTATTTCATTTAATTTTCGATAGTCTACAACTAACCTTACTTTACCATTTCTTTTGAGTATTGGAAAGGCTGGGGATCCATATCTAGAAACACTCTTCCTAATAATTCCTAGATTCAACAATCTTTCAATTTCTTGATTTACCTCTGAAATCAATCGATAAGGTATTGGGTATGGTTTACTAGAGATCTCCTTGATAATTGTCAGGTTAATTTCAAAAGGTTGACATTTAATTTCTCCTAGTAGTGAACTATCTCTCACATAATCCAACAACAATTTATTTAATTGTCCTTGGATGTCCTCTTTCTTTTCCTTTATCACTTTAACCTTTTCTGTCAAGGTTTCGTCCGGATTATCTTCCCATTTCTCATTCTCTGCAAATTTTAAAATCCTGTCTTCTATTGTCAATGTGTAGTACTTGAAGTCAATTTTTACTTTGTTTCTGTTAAGGAATGGTAATCCCAAAATAATCTCTCCTTCGGTCAAATCTTTTACCACTTTAAATTCTTCATGATAGACAGTATCTTTCAAGTCATTAAGTTGAAAATTCAGGTGAATTCTCCCTAATATTTCTCCCTTAATTCCATTTGCGTAAGTAACTTCTTCGGACAATTCCTCCATCTCGCTGCTTTCCATTAGCTGATTGCTCAAATGCTTACTGATATAGTTACTTTGAGCGCCTGTATCAATCAAGAATTTTATCTTTGATCTTCCTATTTCTCCAGATAAACTTATCATGTTTAGTTTTACTCCTTGTTCTTGAATAAGATAGTTCTTACTGTCTTTCTTATTCCGATCGTGTTTTAACTGATGAATGCATTCTTCATCGCTGTGAGTAGTGCTTTTATGATGTTTGCACCACTTCCCCATCTTTCGATCTCCTTTACTGGTAATATTTAGACTCATCATGGGTCTATTCCCATAGTTCTCTCTTTTCTCATTTGGTTCTTTATGGTGTTGAAACAAATTTTGTATTTCTCTTTCCATCCTTTCAATATGATCTACAATCTTTTCCACTCCAACTATTCCTAACTTTACCATTTCTAGACGCGTTTCTCTACTTAGCCCTTCCATAAATAATTCCTCGGATCGTTCCATCTGTTGAGATTTGTTCCATCCTTTAGCTATCGCAAGACCTGGTAGTCTTTTGTTTATCTCTTTCAGATAATCTTTTATCCACCAGAAGTTCCTCTGTCTTATGCTCTTAATATCCGTTAACAATGTTGTACTTAACTCTTTTGGATACTTCACTTCCATGATTATATCTAATGCCTTGTCTATACTTTCCATATCCACGATTCTTTTGACTACGCTGGAATCTCTTACTAGCCCTGGTAATACTGCTAAAGCTGTTTTTTCACTCCATCCGCAAATTTTTATGGTATCTTTAAACTCACTGACCCATCCTTCTAAATCTTGCTGCCTCCAATCTGTTAACTCATCTAACGATCTGTTCATAGTGATTTCTGTTCCTGGTATAGTGAAAGAAAAACTCTGTATTTTGATATTAACGTCCTTTAGTTCATTTCTTTCCTTCCTTTGCATTGTGTCACAGAATAAATTTATTCTGTGGTACCCTTTGGGTACCTCCGCGGTTTTCACATAGTGATTATACACTGATGTTGGTTTATACTGATAAATAATGTCTTTATTTATGTTCTTGGAATTAGTCCTATATCTTGTGAAGTGAGACGTAGTGTAAATATGAATGGAAGATAAGTAGTGAGATGTGTGCTGCTATTGTTTACCTCCGTTGTATGGATCTCGAACCACACGACTTTGGTCCATCATCCATGTGATAGAAGGAGGGTGTGGTAGTACAATCACACAGTTTGATTAATTTGCACTAGAAGACCAAAGAAAAGCTCCAAATCTCGGTATCTATATACATATGCCGAGGATGTAGCTAGAGAAGATAGGACAGTTGTTCTGGAAAGGGATGTAAGGATAGTGTGTAAGAAGTCTCACCAAGGTGTAAAGGAGCTGGAGACAAGATCACGTGTGTTCTAGAGAACATTGAACAGCAACAGCTATCCCGCTTTATTCTATTATCTTTTCTTGTTCCCACATTTCTTGTTGTATGTTCACTCACCATTGTGCTTACATCCCCTACACCCTCAATATCTTGGTCTTGTCCTTGATTCTATTGTTTTGCTGACCAATCTCAGGAGGTGTGTATTAGGGGAGATTCAATAAAAAGAAGCGATGCATGCATTTTATTTGTATCACATCTTCCCAGCCCCAATGGAGGATCTTCTTTACTACCACGTTTCAGTGTCATAAAGTACCGCCCCTCCAAAGTATGTAAAATTAGCTTTTACCCATCTTATATGGTACACACTTTATTAAATTGCTCTTCCAAAAACGTTAGTGACCTCTGGATATTTCCAAGTGGAAGAAAAGGGTGCGTCAATGAGAATAGTGCAGTACATTATTATTTTTGTAGTACTTATGGTAAGCTTGCTTTCTCTATGCAGTGTAGCACTAGTGAGTGGGAGGAACAGCTCTGAAGTGTTGAATACTAACTCTAGCCGTGCCGTGGTGTTGATGGAAAGAAGAACACTACCAAGCTTAGTAGAGGGAAGAGAGGTGTGTTCATAACCTTGGGTATAATCTCACTTTTGGGTACAATTATGGCTGGAGCTGTGACTGTGGGAATAGTAGAGAAAAAAAGGGTAGAGAGTAAAAGATCAGAAGTTGTGAAATATCTGTTAAATACATACAAATATGAAGTATATGGTTATATTGCTGATACATATAATATGAAAGCTGTAAATGCATGTTCCAAGTATTTGGATGTGGATGTGTCTTCGAGAATCTTTGATGCTTTTAGCCACGAGATTGGGGAGGGTAGAGTGTTCAAGATTAGTGATTTTATGAAGGAGTGCTTTGCAAGAAAGCTAGACAAAGATGAGCTCCTTAATATAATAACAATGTTTTATTGCTTTAAACTGGAATCTGGTGGCTAAACTTCATCGTAAAGACCCAATCCCTTCAATCTCACAACAAGAGGTGGGCTGTAGGAATTCTGGGCTGGGCATCAAGACAATCTTTGGGTCTAAGATAATTAAAAGCGATAGTTTATCAACAAGCTCTGTTTCTACTGTATGCTCAACATTTCTTTGCAATGAGTCGCTAAAATGTGTGTGAACAAGTGATAGAAAGATGAGTTACATGGATTGGTGAGGGTGTGAAGTAGCAGACACTGTATGCATGGATACTCAAATGACACAAAACTACAAAGTTGGCATGTTAAAGATAGTCGTGGTGCATGAGTGTGTTGGAATTGTATGTTTTACAAACCCCAAACAATGTCATAGACTGTCACTGATAGTTACACTTCACCCTTTTACTCCACCTCCTTTTTAATTTAATTTGTAACACTTTTTTAATTAATAAAGATAAGGAGAGGAGAATGATCTACAACATATTATATGCATTAACAGTTGTGTTACAAGTGGTGTGTGGAAGTGAAGAAAAAACAGTTAAAATTAAACTAAGAGATGGCATGGGTGAATATAAATGTGAAGATGTCACGATATTCGATCCTATAAAAAACATGTTAGATGAGCTTTCTGGAGAATTTGAGGGTGATACAGGACCAATACCAATAGATACAACAAAAGAAGTATTTGATATGATTGTACTACTGAATAAAGAGGAGGAAAGCGTTGAGAACTTTACGAAAGATAAATCTCTGATTGATTTAATACAAACAACTAATGAGTACGTTTCATACACAGAGAAATCAGAAAAACTGTATCAAAGTCTGTTATTTTCATTGGCGTGGGTGGTAGAATACAAAAATGAAGGCAGTTTGTTAATGAGAGGCTTGTATCGTATGATTCACGGAAAGAATGTGAAGGATAGTACTGAAATTTACAGAAGCTTGATTAAAAATGAAAATAAATGTCTCAGAGAAAGGATAATGAGTGTTCTGTTCAAAGTTTTTCTTAATATGACGGGGTTAATGTTCAAAGATGATAAAGGTGTGCTAGAAATAGGAGATATTACCGAAGAAATGAACGTGGGACACGAATTGATGATTGAGCCACATGTCTTAACGTATCTTAGAAATTTGGAATATGAGAGTCTAAAAATACTTAGAATCTTCTATGACTTGTGGTGTACTACCTCACTTGAAGTAAGGAGAAGCGAGTTATCAATGAGTGAGATAAAATGTATCTCTGAATTCAAGTTAGTAAAGTTAAAACTTGTTACAGGCCTTGGACTGGATGTGATACTAAAAAGTGACACGTTAAGAAAAAATCTGAGGGTGTTAGATATTACAATCGAGAATATAACAGAGGATAATTTCAGGGCTTTATCTACATTTGAATTGGAAGAGCTCCATATTGATAGAATTAAGAGTCATAAACCAGTGGTCATAGACTATAAATTTATCTATGATGGGTGCAATCTACAAAAGAATCTCAAAGTACTGAATATATCAAGATTTAGTGTCAATAACAATGACAGTGTGAGAACACTATCAGAATCATACTCTTTAGAAAAGATTTTTTAGATTGCAGATCTCCATTATCTCCATATATCCTGTTTTATGGTGAAAATAAAGTATTAGACACCCTTAAAGAGTTAATAACACAGGTATCCCCTCATATCTATAGTTCTTCCTTAAGCCACAAAGTCTATGAAAGTCTAGAAAGAGATGGGGTGAAATGTCCATTAGATCTGATGTTAAAAAACAAAAAGTTGCAAGAAAATTTAGAGAGATTTGGGATTGGTGTTTATGGTAAAGGGGGATACAAAACTACGGAAAGCATTTCCCTTCTTTCAGATTTTTTGAGGTTGGAGGAGCTTTGTATTGAAGAATTTAACGATTCTATAGCTAAGATTTTTAGGGAGAATACAAATATTACAACCACTCTTAACACACTCACCTTAAAGTTCAAAAAAACACATTGTTGTATAATCATCCTGTTAAACAGGTGATTAGCCTCTCTTTCCCGCCAAAAGTGGGAAAGAAAGTATAAAAGAGGGTTGAATTTAATACCCCAAGGAACTCGGGACTATGGGTAAGAAAATAATAAATAAAGATGTTCCTTTAACAGAAGAACCTGTCCCATCAAGCCCACCACACGACATTGGCGACGCCGACGATAAGTGTCAAACATTAGATGAATTGATAGTTAGTTTTAGAAAAACTTTAGGGATGATTACTGGTAATAATAATTTTTTTAGCTATGATGGAAGAGAAATTGGTCAGAAGGCCGAGGAATGGCTGGTCCAATTTAAACCCTTTGCAGAAGAATGGAAGGATGAAGTGATGCTTTCCCACTTATCCAATAATCTGAAAGGAAGAGCCAGGATATGGTTAAACGGAGTGAGAAACAGAGAGGTAAAAAATTTTAAAGAATTCGAAGCAAATTTTTCAAAATTTTTTATAAGAAAACCGGTAACAATAAACTACCAATTGTTTGAGTTAGCAAGAAGAAGTGTTACACCGGAGAAGCTATTTGAGCACATAGCAGAAGTAAGAGAGCTTTGGAGAAAAACCGAAATCACTTTTGAAGAAGTTTACCATACAATCTAAGGGAGAAATAAACGTTGATAAAGGAAGATACAACAGAATACAAGAAAAGTTAAATCCAGGAACTCTAAAAGAATTACATTCTGTAGTAGGATACCTAAGTTATTATAGAAGATTCATAAAAAACTTCTCACATCGGGCCAAACCATTATTTAATATGATAAACAAGAAGACACACTTTGATAAAATTAAATCTAAGGATATTGTAAGGAGTATAAGTAATGAGCTATTGAACTCAGAGGCTTTCGTTCTACCGAGGATGGAATTACCATTTATCATAGAAACGGATGCTTCCAATGAAGCTTTAGGAGCAGTGTTAATACAAGAAATTAATGGCACGGAAAGGTATATTAAATATGCGAGTAGAACCCTTAATGAACACGAATTAAATTATTCTGTAACAGAGAAGGAAATGTTGGCGATAACATTTGCAGTTAAATATTTTAAAGAATATTTATTTCAGAAGTTTCAAATAAGAACGGATCATAAGCCATTGTTAGGAATAAAAAAAGTCAAAAACCCAAGTGGTAGGTTAGCAAGATTTGTATTAATGTTAAGTGGTTTAGATTTCAATATCTGTTATAAGAAAGGAAAAGACAATGTTATTGCCGATTTCTTATCAAGATCATGTTTAAATATTAATAAAGAAAGGGAAGAAAGCGAGAGAAAGATAACAACCCTTAAGGACGTTCATAAATTGCTAGGTCACAGTGGAATAACATCTACATATCTATATGCAAGGAAGAGATATAAGTTTGAGAACTTATTTGAGCTGGTGACTCAAGTAGTAAAAAACTGTAAGACTTGTAAAATGTTTCAAACAAGACAGAAGAAATTCAAGATAGCTCCTACTGGATATAAAGATTCATTTGAAATGATTGGAGTAGACTTGATAGGACCTTTTGTTAGAACAGAGACTGGGAATAGGTATATAATTATTGCTACCGATTATTGTACTAGATGGACTGAAGTAAAAGCATTAAAAGACAAGTCAGCTAACTCAGTAGCAAAGTTCATTTTCAAACACATCATCTTAAGGTTTGGACCTCCTAAAGTAATCAAGACTGATAGAGGTACTGAATTTACCAACACAGTAGTAAAGAACTTGATGAGATTAACCAGTATTAAACTTAGTCCCACTACTCCATATCATCCCCAAGCAAATGGCCTTGTTGAAAGAACCAATCAAACAATTGTAAGGAAACTTAGTAAGATAGTGGTTGATGATCAGGAAAATTGGGATAGATATCTTGGAAGATGTGTATTTGGTTATAATATATCACCCATTAGTAAGTTAGGAATGTCTCCATTTGAAATGCTATATGGAAAGGAAGTGAGATTTGAAGAAACAAATGAAAGCGTTGATTTAGAAGAAACACTTAAAGAAATGGAGAATGAGATGGAACTATTATCTTCAATGAAGAAAAAACGTTTTAAGGAAATAAAAGAAAGAATAAAAACAGAATTTGATTTGAGGAATGATCGGGTGGAAAAACTAAACGAGAAGCGGATAGATCCTAATGATATTGAATTAAATGAATTAGTTGTAGTAAAGGAAAGAAACATTAATAAATTGGATCCTCGTTGGTTCGGACCATTCCGAGTGAAAGAAAAGTTTATAAACGGAATTTATAAACTAATATCTATGGAAACCGGTAAGGAATATATTTTAAATAGGAAAGATATAAATCGGTTGGAGGAAAAAGAAAAAGAATGTGAATCAATTCTAGGAGATGTGTCCGATCTAAAAGCTGGAGGAATGTTGTATAATCATCCTGTTAAACAGGTGATTAGCCTCTCTTTCCCGCCAAAAGTGGGAAAGAAAGTATAAAAGAGGGTTGAATTTAATACCCCAAGGAACTCGGGACTATGGGTAAGAAAATAATAAATAAAGATGTTCCTTTAACAGAAGAACCTGTCCCATCAAGCCCACCACACGACACACATAAACTATCTTTGGATGACCTGAGAGTTATTACAACTCTTAAAAGTCTTAAAAGTCTATCAATAAGATGTTATACTATGGAATGTACTAACTTAAAGGAACAAACAGATGTGCTTCGTTATCTATCAAAATTAGATACCCTCAACTTTATCTTTAGCAGTGAACCAAACTCCACCAGTATCTGTGAATTAAGAGCTTTTCCATTGACCTCTCTACATCTTGAAACAAAGTCATCGTCTGGGACTTTATCTTCTCTTTTAAACTACAAAAATGAGTCAACTGAACTATCCAAACGTTTGGTCAATCTAGCACTCACTTCCTTTTCCCTGAACGAGAATGATCTCACTTCGTTGTCGAATTGTAAGATGTTAAAAGGATTACATCTAAGATTTTGTACATCAAAAGATATGGATTTATCAAATGCCATACCATCCAAATTTGATATTGGATTGAGTGAATTACATCTTGTGGGTATAGAAGCTTCTTATACCAAGATTGTTATAAGCTTGTTTACGGAGAGTCTTAGAAGACTTGTTTTAGAAAGTTCTGGTCTAATGAGTAAAAAGATGGAGATGATGGATTATATAGATAAAAATATGGTTATATACATAGAGGATATAGAGCTACTACTAAATGATGGTGTTAGCACAGAAATCGTAGCATCCTGGTCAAACCAAGAGAAGTCACTTGAATCATTCGTCTGCAGCTCAGGGAATATCTTTTCCATTGTTCCTTTCCACAAATGTTTTTACGGAACCACAGAGTTTGGTGAAAGAATGGGCAGATTTACCACTCCCAACAATTTGGCTCTCTCTAACTAAAGGACGTTATTAAAAGTCTTTATTTGAAGATCTTTACACTCCATAATCCAAATTTTTGTATTTTTATCAATGGTCATGTCATAGTATCTTTGACTTCCTAATTTCAATTCTATCCCTACTCTGCTTTTCTATCCTCAGTGTTATCCCCACTTTCCTCACCAAGATAATGATTATGTTGGAGATTGAACTCCTATTAAATAAATACTTTACAAAAGATATCCTAACAACAATATAATACATTAGAAAGGGTCGAGGATCATAAGACTTCCTGGATTGAAAGTTGGGATTAAATTTACTTACTTACCGGCACCCTTGTAAAATAAAATTTAAATATTTTTAATGAATATTGTTATGTTATATCATAATGTATATCTCTCATTGCTTCTAAAAGACCATCCCAAAGTTTATTATTATGCTTTCTTCTCCAAATAAACCCTCCCAGATTATCTCCAATGTTTTTGACTCTATTTCTTGGTTTAATCATTATTTTTAGTGCATTGTTATTTCCCTCGATGGTGTTCGTGTTGACACCTGTATTTGGATCAGTAAAGTTCAGTGAGTGATTGACTGTCTTATGGACAAACCCCAGTTCCACTGAGACCCTAGAGTACCCCTTGAACATATCTGTGTGGACTATAGACCCAGGCAAAACATGTGTTCTTATAATTTCAAGTAATGTTTCTGCAGAACGGTCTTGTGCCTCAACTAAAAACACTTTTCTTCGCTCGGTTTTCTCCACACCTGCTACTATCCAAACACCATCAACTTGATGGCCCCTGTTGTATTTTCTTTTCCCAAGCTTTGTCTCATCGATCTCTACCACAACACCTTCTCCCCCAATGACTTGATCACTTACCTCCAATGTTGAAGTTACTAGCTTTCGAAAGTGTCGCAAAAACACACTGATTGTACGACTTGAGTGACCAGTCTGTGCCATGATTTGTGTTTGTGTGCAACGGTTAAGCCAGAGATAGGCTATGTGAAGGATCTGAGCACAGTTTAAACGACTCCTAAAGAAAAAGGTGTGTTTTCTCTGGCTTATCTCAATGTTACATTGTCTTCCATCACATCTAAATGATCTCCTCTCTCTATTTCTTACCATAATTTCCGAACACTCTGGACAAAAGAACTCACTATAAAATACATCTCTTGTTGACAAAAACGCTTCAGCTTCATCTTTATCAAAGAGAATATTTAATATTGAGAAGATTGGTGGAATTGATGTCATTAAATTTTATTTTACAGGGGTGCCGGTAAGTAAGTAAATTATAACCTGGACTTGTAAAGATAGAGTTTAATTAAAGTGTTTTTAGATCAGAATCTTTGACCTGTTTCTGCTCTACTGGAAAGATGAGAGGGTGTTGAGATCACTCTCGAGGTTTGTCTTAGCTAATACTAAAGTACTAGTGAACATTCTACTGGTCTTGGGTTTGTTCTAGTATGGTTCTGTTGTGCCAGGAGGGTTTGTAAGTTATGAGTCTATTTAATATAACACATGGTATATGGTGGGGATGAGGTGTTGTAAAATATTTGTGTAAACCAGTAGTGTTCCAAACGTTCATTAATTGACTCTAAAAAGAGATTTTGTCAAATCAGAATCATGTGAGATATTCATGTCCTATTTAGTGATGAGAAGAGAGTAACTTTTGCAAAAGTAAAAATTTTAAATACCAAAACTAATCTACAATTTATACAACTTCATCTTTTATGGTATAGTTACGCACTAAAAGTATTCCATAAATAAAAAAAAAATATAAAAGAAGAGAAGAAAGAGTATCCATGATGTTATATGTGCTTGTAATTCTACTACAGGTTGTGTGTGGAAGCGAAGACAATAAAGCCATGATTGAACCAAGAGATGATGAGTGTAAATACGATCTTAGTGATATTCTGATATTCAACGATATGAAGAATATGTTAAATAGGCTTCTTGAATCACTTAAAATAGATATAACAAAAGAAATATTTGATGTGATTCTACTACTAAATAAAAAGAAACCAAGCGTTAATAACTGTATAAAGGATAAGCCAATAATTAATGTATTGTTTAAAGTATACGAGCACATTGACTATACCAAGGAAAGCAAAAATCTATATCAAAGTTTGTTGTTTTCGGTGATGTGGCTAGTAGAAGAAAACCATCATTGTCTAGAGGCAAAGAAAAGAAAGTCATTGAAGAGATTATGGACCGGTGAGAGAAAATACTCGCACGAGGAGTTGCATGATTCTAGTTGTGGGGAGAGTTGTAAAATATACGATGAACTGATTAACAATGATACTATTAGAGAACATGTTATGATTGTACTGTTCCAAGCCTTTCTAGACATGACTGGTATAAAACTTAGAGGGGATGTGTTGAAGACAAAAAGGGACAACAAAGATGTTGAAATACCCATAAAAGTGCTTGTTTTCGAACCACATGCTGTAAAATATCTCAGAAAGATGAGACATAAAGCTTTCACTATTGTCAAGTTTTTCAATGACTATAGTTACTTTAACTCACTTGACATGACAAACAGTCTATTGAACCCCTCTGAGATACATCACATTGCCACACTCAATTTAGTGAAACTAAAACTTTTCACGCCTACATCCACAGCTGATCAATTGGATATAATACTTGAGAGTAATGTATTAAGAGAAAATTTGAAAGTGATGGATGTTATGGTCAGGGAAATAGTAGAAGATGACTTTACAAAGTTATCTAATTTCTCGCTAGAAGAACTGTACATCAGTGCAATGTGTGCTTGTGAGATCGTTATAGGCTTCCCATTTATTTACAATGACTGCAAGCTACAGAAGAGTCTCAAGGTGTTGGATATGTCTAGATGTAAGATCACAAATAGGAAAAGTATAGAGATACTATCACATTCATATTCCTTAACAAAACTCGTCCTAGATTGTAGTGACTTTTTTGTTGCACACACTTTTTTCTCCAATTATAGATTTGTAGAGACTCTAAAAGAGTTGACAGTGAAGCTAACCAATGAGATCTCTGATGAGCTAAGAGAAAGAGGGATAGATTATCCACTGAATATAATACTAAAAAATGAGAAGCTACAGAAAAACTTGAAAAAGTTGGGTGTTAGTTTTATAAGAACAGAGGGGGGAAGTGGAGACATGTCTACACAAGACATCTCACTTCTGTCACAGTTTAGCTTGGATGAGCTTTTCATTCATAATTTCAATGGTTCCATAGGCGAGATATTTGTTCAAGATAGTAGTATTGCCAAGAGTCTCACATCTCTTACTTTATTTTTTGATAGTTCACACCCCCTCACTTTGAATGATCTCAAAGCCATTACTACTACTAACACAAAACTCAAAAAACTATGGATAGGATGTACTAGAATGGAAGAAATCAAGCTGAAAGAAGAAGAGGATGTGTTGAAGTACTTAAAAGGCTTAGAAGAATTTCATCTCAGTTATGCTGGTAGTGGAGAAGACAGACAGTTTGTTTTGCAAAATCTAAAAGACTTTCCACTAACATCTCTATATTCTGAAATGATATCTCAACCCTCTATCCTGTCTTCTATCTTGGGTGATAATGAAAACCCAAGTACATTATCACAACGTTTAGTTAATTTGAACATTTCTCAGGCTTCTTTAGATAGGAATGATTTCATGTCTTTGTCACATTGTACTAAGTTACGAAGATTATGTCTCTGTGAATGTGAAGTAGTGAGTAACATATCAGCAATAGATCCACCCATATTCAATGTTAAATTAAATGAGTTATGTATTGTGGAGATGGAAGTCAAAAATATTGAATTTATTGTTGGGTTATTTGGGGATAAGATTGAAAAGCTTGTTGTGGGAGGTAAATACTTGACACGTAAAGACATAAAAACCATTATTTCACTGTTAAAGAAAGAAAATAGCATGGAAATAGTACCCATAACCTTAGAACAATGCGACTCATTCAAACCAGTTCTATACAGCTCGAATAAGGCCTGCAGTTTGATTCTCTTTTTTGGCATTCTCTCTAGGATTACTGAATTCAGTGGGAGAGCATTCTATTTTTTTTGGTTATAACATCCATAAAATAAACCTATAGTAACTACTCTAACATTTTCTACAGCCATCTCTACACCAGTTCTGTGATCAATCTCCAGACCAAGTTAGTTCTCTTATCTGAGTAATAATGGTGAGTGTGTATCCAGAATGTACCTCGTTGTGACCATGACAAAGTAAAACAACAACTTTGCATCCACCTTTATATCACCCTTCCTGTGTTACACGGTGTGTTAGTTCTCACACTCTACCTTGCTCCAAGACTGTAAATGTCCTTTGGTGGACATGGAGATGAAAGGTCGATTGGACATGGATGGAGTGAGTCCCAGAAAATTAGAGTAGAGTGGCCCAATGGTCTAAGGAAGGGTAGTAAATGCACATTCTGTTCACGAAACATAGAGAGAAGGGTAACACGAGATATGTAGGGGTGTGGTATAAGATACAGATTCTTAGGTGTAAGAAGTGTTATACGAATAAAGAGGGGTAAAGATCCTGCAAAGATAGCATAACATGATCCAGCAAAGCTGTGTTCTTGGGAGTGTGAGGAAGAGTCAGTAAAGTTAGACCCGAACTCGCTACATTGGTGGATATTGAGCTTCTATTCAAGACTTGGTGTATGCTCTGAAGGAACAAAGACAATAGAGTGGTGAGAATTGCACTCCTGTGGGCTTTAGAACTGGAAGTTAAACACTCTAGTAAATAATTTAATTGTAGATCCCTCCTTTGTAGCTTCCCAGTTAAAACCAGACCCAGCTCGGTTGAATAGATGAAGGGACTCAAACAATTGTTGGGAATGGGATATTGTTCTCTTTACCAGAGAATCTAAATAATACAACCTTGTTGATGTGTAAAGGTGTAGTATTAGCGTAGCTTTACCCCAGTGTTGGAAATACAATGGAATCTCCTACAGCCCTATAGATGTATTTTTACAAAGGGTGTGGTCAGAGTCTAGCAATCCTCACGAGTGGTGCAACATTTATATGGTCTAAAAAAGTGTAACTACCCTACCCACACCCTTCCGTAAGCGTCATTAAAGTTATTTATCTATATATGGCACACACTTTATTAAATTGCTCTTCCAAAAACGTTAGTGACCTCTGGATATTTCCAAGTGGAAGAAAAGGGTGCATCAATGAGAATAGTGCAGTACATCATTATTTTTGTAGTACTTATGGTAAGCTTGCTTTCTCTATGCAGTGTAGCACTGGTGAGTGGGAGGAACAGCTCTGAAGTGTTGAACACTAGCTCTAGCCATGGTGTTGATGGAAAGAAGAACACTACCAAGCTTAGTAGAAAGAAGAGATATTTAGGTGCATTTATGGCTGCAGTTTTAATTACAAATATGGGTATTGCTGGAGGTTTTCTTGAAAGAGCATTAAACATAAAAACATTGGAGCATAAAAGACTAAAACTTGTGAAATATCTACTAAGTATATACAATTATGGAACATGTAACGATCCTATTTGTATAACTGACATGAAAATTGTAGATTTTTGTTCAAGGTATTTGAATCTGGATGTGTCTTCGAGAATCTTCGATGCTTTTAGTCGTGAGATTGGAGAGGGGAAACTGTTCAATCTTGATGATTTTTTGAATGTCTGTTGGACAAAAAAAATGAATGAAGGTGAGGTTCGTGGTATAACAATGCTTTTTCGTTGTTTTAAGCAAGAACATGATCTTTATATGTTTTTTAAAAAATCTCAAATCCCTCAATATTATTAAATGATAAAAATGGTTGTTATTCATAAGCTTTGTTTTCAACAATTCTTTTCTGTGGGTTAACAGGGATAAGGTGCCACTTGAAGACATGTATTCTGTGGCTGTTCTGTACTTGGTTTGTCCTCCAATTTTCAGCCTATGTTTCACTAAAAGCAAAAAGGATACAAAAAGCCGTATAAACCTATCTTAAGTTAACATTCATCTAAATATTATTGAGTTGATTAACACACAACCAGTAAGAAGTGAATTTAACTTTTAAATCCAAAATTTTTATTGAAAAGCAAATTAACAACATCCTCCCTTCTTTTTAGGTTTTACATCATCTATTGGCTTACCCTTAAGGTTCTTTTTATTTGTTACCTTTTTCAATCCATTACTTTCAGTTGTTTTATTTACTTGGTATATCATCTTTATTAACTCTTCAAATGCTATTTGGACATTTTCACCTGAGAGTGCAGATGTTTCGAAAAAAGAGAGATGGTTTTTAGCTGCCATCTCCCTTCCACGTGATTTATCTACTTCTCTCTTATCTTCCGAATCTATCTTGTTTCCAACTAAGATTATTGTGGTATTAGGTGTGGAATGATCCCTAACCTGTTTTAACCAATATCTTAATGATTCGTTAAAACTCTCTTCATTTGTTATATCATAAACTATAAGTGCACCCATTGTACCTCGGTAATATGCTGACGTGATAGCACGATACCTTTCCTGACCAGCTGTATCCCATATTTGTGCTTTTACTACAGCTTCGCCGAGATTAAAAGTTTTTGTGGCAAATTCAACTCCTATCGTAGCTTGGGTATCAGTTGAGAACTCATTTCTGACGAATTGAGACAGTAAGTTACTCTTTCCCACCCCAGATTCACCCACGACCACGATTTTAAATAAATAATCATACTTCTCAAAATCTTCTCCGATTGCATCCATTCTTTCCATGTCATAAGAATTTTCCACTTATAAATAAAACATAGCGTTTCATTTTTTTTGTTTTAAAAATGTATTCACACTTTTTATTTTGTATTAATTACTTCTTGCTATAATTTCCTCTACCTTGTACCCTGGAGCTTCTATGAACAGAGAAAATATCATGGACTTCTTTTTGTTTACTATCGTACTACATATTTTAATATTCAAATTTGCTATTTTAGATCTGCTGGAGATCCTCTCCTATCTTCTATACCTTAGGTTGTATGAGAACTGTTTCACAGAGATAGAAAAAATCATTATTTCAATATCACTCCAAACTCTTAAATATAGGATGGAGGATAAAGCAATTTTATTATCAACACATTACCATTTATTGTTTACTAACGATAATATCCTATCCTTCATAAACAATCTCTTGCTATTTACTACTCTTGGAACAAAAAGGAAAGTAATAGAGCAAAAAACTAAGGAAATCCTTAGTAATGAAGAGACTCCTCAAATGTTTATCAATTCTCTTAATTACACCTTTAAGATCTTCCATTCCCTGAATATACTAAACAACAGCTATATAACCAGATATAACATAATCTATTATCTCATTACAATATTAATGTGTTTGTCACTTCAAATAATTGTCCTAACAAGATTTAGAAGAAATACTAGGAGAAAGATCTTTCATTTCTTTTTATTTATATGCTTTTTAAGAGTAGAAAGGAGCGAAATAGAAATAATCCACTTTTTTATATACTTTTTAACGTACCTAACTACGAGGAATCCTCTTAACATGGGATGTACCCTAAATTTTATTTTCAAAAGGTATAGAAACATAAAGGACAAGGGAAGGTATGTTTTATCCCATGTTTTAATACTCTCTTCATGTTTCTATCCACTTAATTTCTTGCATAGTAATACAAACACCACTCTATCTCATAAAGTGTATCTTACAAGAAATGGATACATCTCAACACTCATTTCCCTTTGTATTTTGGACAGCTTTGCATCCATAACCGGCAAATTTCTAAAAAAGGACAAAAAATCCTTTATTGGATTTATTTGTGGTTTCTTATCCTCAAGCTTGATCTATTTCATACTTTCTAGAAGAGTAGACCAGCTTTTCTATTTTTTTGTTATTGGAATGGTTGAATACCTAACAATTCACAATGATAATATTATCATTCCATTTGTATCTACCATATACTTCATGGTCATGGAGAGATAGAGTTCCTAAGCACAAGCAAGATCATTGCAACTTTTTAACAATTTATAGATTTTATTTGTATATTCACTACACTCCCTTAGGTTATAAACTTTTTATAGTATTCTATTACCTGTGCTGGTGTTTTGACGTTAGAACTGGTACATGAATCATTCAGGATAAAGAAAAATCTTTTCTTTTTTAGATATTTCTTCTCCATGTGTTTTAAATATTCCTCTATTGTTCTACAGGGATAGTCCTCACATCCATTTTTCAGGTATGTCCTAATTTCCTTCATCCCTGGATAACTAATTGAACCCTTTCTATTGTTAATAAATTTGGTATATTCTTCTAAAAGATCTACGGGTACCTTTATGGTAATTAAGTCTGGATTGGTATTCGTTATTCTAAAAATGTCTATTAGATGCGGGATATTTGAATTCGTCAGTACGCTTTTTGTGGGAACTATAATGCATCCCTTCGGTAATATCTCTGTAAAGAAGTTAGAGAGGTCCTCCTTACGTAAATCAAAAAGATAAAACTTGGTCTTGGATTGAAGGTGTATTTGAAGATTTGGAATAATATGAATAAACTGTTTGTATTTCTCATGGATAAATATGTAGTCTAAATTATGTTCAGTTAAAGATATGTATTTGTGACTCTTCAACTCTAATGCTTTCTTCAACTCCTTAGAGAGAAGATCTTTAGAGTCAGAGAAGATACTAAAACTAAAAATTTGAGGAAAGTTCATCTTTTCAAAGGAGTAGATGATGTGGTTCTCGGTAAATAACTCAAATAAAAAGGAACCGCTATACCATGTATTTTGTCTATCAAATAGGGAATTTCTAATACACTGAGGAAGAGAGGTAGAATCCTTAAAGACGTCTTTATCAACCCTTATCATGTTATAATCCCCATCCATGTTATACTTTGAAAGATTCGTATCTCTAACATAGAAAAAATGTACAAATTTTGGATTTGAATCATCAACCAAAGCCTTCTCTGCTGTGGTCATCTTCTGCCTGTAAGACTGAATTTCTGGGGTATGGAACTTTAAGGCTAATGTAAAATAATCCACTTTGGAGATTAATGGATTTTGATGTATAGAGAACAAAAAAGATTTCAAATGAGCCATAGAGATACACTTGGTAGCATGAAATGTTTTTATGACATCAACCTCCTGCGATAAAGAAATTTCCACAATCTTAAATCCTGCATTCCTCTGACTCTTAATATAAAGATACATTAAATCACTCGCCACACTCTCTGATTCCTTGTGCTTTGTGGACTTCTCCACAGGTTTGATTCTCTTAGCTGGCTGTTCAAAATACCTCACATTCTTGAGAAAAGAAGTGTTTTTCGAGAAAAATGGCTCTTCTCTCGTTACTTTTCCAGGTGCCTGCCTACACTTGATGCTTTCCAACATATCGCTTGAAATGGGATTATACCCCCTCCTTTCAGGTGTACTATCTATTTTTACTTCCTCCTCTGTTTTGTTACAAGCCTTAAGCTCTGTTATCATCTCTTTAACCCTGTCTCTTCTCTTTAGCTCATTCTCTTTTTCATCAAACTTGCCTTTAGAGTCTGCTACCCTTGTGTAAAACTCGCTAACTAGCTCTGGACAGTTCAAATTCTCCACGGGTTCCCATGTCCTATTTTTATCTCCCCACAATACCAACAACATCTCAATGCCCTCAAATGCTTTATATCCTAATATCTTTTTTATGGAACATACTCTTCCTTTACCTTCCTCCTTTTTCTTCATAATTCTTTCCAAGGGTAAAATCTAAGTGGAAAACTTGGGTTGTTAAAGATATAGAGAAGAGGTGGAAATGTAGTAGACAATTACAAGGATATGATGCTTTTTCCTGTCTAAAGTAGGGGTGAATTAACTAATAACTAAAAAGCGGGAATTTATAGATTAAAAAATTTTGTATCCTATGGATTTTAACAATTGGAAGTTGGAAAGGATAATTCACAGGAAAGAAATCTTAAATTTTGAGTATTTGTGTTCTAAGGGGCATGTGAAAGAGATAGAGGATGGTTATTATTACTTAGATATTGATTTTGATATTTTGGAAGAGAGATTTTATGAAGATAAAATTAAAGACTTAGCTTTGGAACTGGGAATAGAGGATGTAGAAAAGGAGATAAAGTTTTTTATTGATAAGCTGAATTTGTACAACGAAGTTAAGGACATAGCACAATCTATGATGGGGAAAATTTCAGATTTAAGAGGTACCACGATAAGAGACGTAAACGACGAATTGGAAATGAAAGAAGAGGACTGACATTTTAGTAATAAGTCCATTCATTGCAATCTAAACATTCATTCTCATCTATTTCTCTAGCATTAATTGAACTGTTAAACTCTAAATGATTGATTAGAACATCTAGCTGGTGTTTGAGGATACTCTCCTTGTCGTCTCCAAAACAATAAACCCTTCCCAAATGGCATTGTGTTTCGAATTTGTATTGAAATAACCTTTTATACCTACTGTTGAATACAACATCTCCACACATCCCAATGTGTGTTATGTTTTCTTGTTTTTCATTAAAGTCTCCCGTTATCAGATTTTGATTCTTGGCTATCCTTTTCTCTCCAGGTGAACTAAAACTGAAAACTCTGAGCTTGTGTTTAACTCCCAGTAGAGAAGCAATTGAACCGCCCATTGAGTGGCCAGTAAGAATTATCTCTTTATTTGGATATTTACTTTTAACATAAGAGAGGATATACTCTGCCATATTTAAATATCCCAATTCATTAAACTTATAATTTAAAAACGAGCTATAACATATATTCCCATCGTTTATATCATATATTGTCTCAGATAAATTATCTTTTAAATCCATATCTAACTTGAAATACAAAGACTCATTTATCAATCCTTCATTTTCTTGGTTGTAACAACAACTGAACATCATTTGATCATTTAATAAATCATTACTTGAAGTATACCCAAAATTTAAATTGTTTAATGATAAGGTTGTACCTTTAAATGCTATTACAATCTTATTGTCTCTAGAAAATACAATACCTCGAAGTTTGTCATTGTTGTATCCAAATCTGAATAATTCATTTAGAGAGTTGAACTCTGAAAAAGTAAGGAATGGAAATCTTGTAGTAAATTTAAGAGGAAATTTCACATTTGGTATTCTATAAGATTCATTTTCGTAGGTTAATTTGCTCATTTTCATGTAATCTAAAAGTTCTTCCCTTATCTTAACATTCATTTCAAGTTCTACCTTACAAATAATGAAAGACACAAATAGATCTACAAGAACTATCATCC